>NC_060209.1:1710000-2022916 GCF_021130785.1 Homalodisca vitripennis
TGATTTTACCTCAAATTTTGATTATCTTAATGTTTGAAAAACCTTTGAAGTTAATGTAAGTTATTAACTGTTATATATTACTTACACATCTCAGTAATTCCAGTAGTTATTGCAACTGTGAACCCGTACCATTCTCTGTACTGAAGGTCAAGCCCAACTGCCGGTGATTTTATATCCAGCAAGTCCACAATCCAGATACATTATTTAAGTACATGGGCTACCGTCTTTTAAGTCCGAGCATCCAGCAAGGTTTATTTATCGTAGGAGCTTCAAAATTACGATGGCATATTGAGTTATTTTATGCTTATCATATTTAACGTATTATTATTATTAAAGACGTACAGCCTACCAACTTCTGCCAAGCTGTGTGTTAAAGTTTTGTAACAATCCATTGGGGATATTAATAAGTTTTTCACGGAACCAAGTAAAACTCGCAAACAGATTACTAAAATTCAGCAATGTCACAGTTTTGAGGTGCCTTATTGAGCAGCCGTCAAATCAATGCACATCCTGACACTCGTACACCCAGCTACCAATCTAATGCAATACAATGTTCATCCCTCAAACTTCCTATTCATACCTTAAACTAAAACTAGGCCTATCTAATCAAATACAATATTGTGTGACGCATATATTAACTAACATATAAACTATCAACAGCTAACTAAACTATAATTTATCTGATTTAACTCACAATGAGAAACCCTTTACCTACTAGCCTATGTCACAAACCTTATGGCTACACATTGAACTACACCTAATTTCAATAGACATAATTCCAGAAATATTCCTAATCTATGTTTAACAGGCTCAGTTAATAAGTTAAGACGCTTACAAATTAGTAACTACCGATAAATAGCTATTTTATGTAGGCCTAGCATTATTATTGATAATCATAATACAGTAATGGCTTGTCACTCAATTGGCAATGTCAAACAATTTAGCAGATGAAATATCAAATATTACATTAAAATACATTAAGGAGAATTTAACAGAAACAGGGGCTACACTGCTTACACCAAATCACCATTTGGTAGAATGAATATCTTCAAACAGCATTGTAGCCAACACCTACAGTACAACAAATGGTCATCACCACAATATTTAGTACTTTAGTTATTTACAACTATAATTTGATTCCCTTAGATTCGATTGTGGTGTAGGTCACTTGAAAGTTCACACGGTGTACCCTAACCGATAATTTGGTTTATTGATACCGTAAACTAGTAACATCTATGAATCTTACATCAGCAGTTTAGTAAGTGGCCCTCACAACAATATTGTATATTTCTAATAGAGAAAAGAGAAATTTCAAACTTGAGTAAATTAATTTAATATGAAATCAATATAAAAGAAAAATAAATTAAAGATAACTAAATAGAAACATATTCAACATTGCATACACCAAATAATAACCTGGTAATGTGGACACCTTCAACCAGCAATAGGAAAGTAGCCAACGCATGCAATATAAGTGGTCACCACTACATTATTCGATAGTTTTGATAATTCTAGCCGACAATTATATACCCTGAGATTCAATTATGGTGCTGCCAGCTTGAACGATCACACAGAGTACACTAACCATTTATCTAGTTGAGTGAGCACCCTTAACTAACAATATCAATAAAGCTTACATTTGCAGTATAATAAGCGGCTACCATCACAGCATTCGACACATATAACTTACATATAAATAATTAATAATAATTAAGTACTTAAAGCTAACAAATGATTCCAATAACATCCACTTCTATATTGAGTAACAACCAAACAATAACCCATCTCATAATCACTGACTAACAACTACAATATGCCTGATAAACTAGTTGTTTCATTATATAGATATAAATTAATCATACATTACGCAACTTCCAATCCTTAGTTGAAAGACCAGTTCCCAAATAATTAATAGGCCTAAATAGCTGTACAGTTGATACACAGACAGAACGAATAATGTTAAACAACCAACAAAGAATTACAAACTAGTTAACAATGTAATAAATTTATATAAAATACAAACAGTTAAGACATGTAAATATACCTACAAATGACAAATAACAGTATTCAAATGATAAAAATCATAATAGGTCTAATTGATCTCATCCTTTGGATTTTGTATTTAAGTGGAACCCTGCAGCTGTTCCATAAATTATTATACAATATATAATAACAGATTCAATGAGAGATTTATATATTATTAATTTATTCTGGGAACTAGTAACATTGTTTAATCTGTAGAAAGCAGGAATGCAGGAATTAATTTTTCTAATAACTTTTTCAATGTAGTCCTTCCTTGTAAGGCCGTTATCTACAACAAATCCCAGATATACACATTTTTCTACAAGTTTAATTTTAGCGCAGTCACAGTTTGTATTGAGATTACCATGAGTATGCAAACATGGACATGTGTGGTATATTATGATTGGGTCTTGTTGTATATATTTATTTCTCAAATGTATATTCATTAAGCCAGACTTGTTTGGATTGATTATGAGTTCCATATCATGCATCCATTTATTAATTTTGTCAAATGACTTCTGAAGCATGTTTTGAGTTGTAATTAATTTTTTATGAGATGCAATAACCAGTAAATCATCCGCATATCCCCATATTTTAACATCGATTAAAACTCTAAATATTTTTATATAAAGATTAAAAAGTACCGCCCCAAATTACTTCCCTGTGGAACACCTAGATTGTAAAATTGATTTTCACTAAATGTTCGCTCTATTTTTACTCTAAATGACCTTTTGCTGAGGTAAGACCTAAACCAGGCCAGTGGAGGTCCAGTAATACCCACCCCTTCAAGTACCTTACTCATTTTCCCATGGTCAATGGTATCGAATGCCTTACTTAAATCAATGAACAGGGCTAGAATGTAACACCCTTTATCAATCTGTATATTATTGTATTCACCAACAGACTTTAATAGGCTCTGAATACTTTTCCCTTTTTGGAATGCAAATTGGCTATCACTTAATACAGAGCATTCTACTAAGAACTTATTCAATGACTGAACAACATAAATTTCAAAAATCATTTCCAGGCATTGGAGTAAAGCGATCGGTTCATAATTTTCACTATGTCCTCTAGGAAATTTCCTGTAGATACGTCTCACAACAGACGTTTTTCTGCAGTCGGGAAATACCCCAGTCCTAACTGACAAGTATATAGCTTTTAGGGTCATTCTTTTAGATGCGTTTTTAATGTAGCCTATTTAAATCTGACAGAGTCAATTCCATATCACATGTTACGTTACGTTTGATTTTCTTTATAGACTCTTTAGTAGTATTTGGTATGTAAATCCATGTCTACTATTTCCATTTACTACTATTTCATCTTTATTGTTGCAAGTATATTTTAATTCTAATACCCCATATTTAAATTGCTCAGCAAAGTTATTGGAGATCTGGCTTGCCGAACCCATCATAGACATCATTATTTGCTCATATATAAATCTATTTTTGGCACGGCCCAATAACTTATTAACTCCTTTCCACGTTTTCCTAATATTATTAGCCACTGTATTAAAATATTTCTAATAATATTCCTCTTTTCTTTTCTTAATATCCCTGTTTACTCTGTTCCTAAATGAAGTGTAATTTAGCTTATGTGCAATACTTCCAGGATCGGCCTTCCACACTCTAAACGGCCTATCCCTCTCCTTAGTAATAGCCCTTAGGTTATTAGTCATCCATTCTTTCTCAATTCTAGCCTGTTTATTATTTATTCTGAAAGTCATTTTGCTGTCATTTATTGCAGTTGAAAATTGCTTCAGCAAATAATTAAATGCAAGGTTGGCATTAGTCACTGGCATGTTCTCCCAATCCAAACTATCAATTTTGCTTCAGTTTATTTTCTTCAATTATTTCTCTTTGGATTTGATTTCGAACTGAGCATTCGGTGGGAAGCAAACCATACCCCATCCTAACAGCTATAGGATAATGGTCCGAGATTTTTCTTTTTATTATAACACCCTGTACTTCATCTGAATTAATTAAATCTCTAACGTATATGTTATCAATACAAGTCTGAGTCAATCGCCCATCTCTAACCTCCTCTCTAGTGTAATCCGAGATAACCGCTGTTAAACCTTTTGAGGACAGTAATGTTTCATATTCTATTATATCTAATTATATCTGAGAAGTTCTTAATATCAATATAGGTATCACCTATCAAAATCATATTTTAATGTAAAAATTTACTGCTTTATATCCTCAACTTCCTTCAAGAATGGTCGCCGGCCACAGCCTGTGCTCTGAGACGGGGGTCTATATAAAGATAACAAAAAAATTTTTGCACGACCCACAGGTTCAATTGGCTCAACCATGCCACATATACATTACAATGATTTTTCATTTAAACTGACAACTGTAAATTTAATTTTTTTTTTTTGTAGTATAATACCAGGCCACTACCATCCTTACCTATTCTACAATTACAAACCTTTAAAAAACAATCAATATCGTAACCGGCCAAATCATGTTCAAAACAATTTATCTCTGAAGGTACAATTATATAAATTTTGTCAATGTTGTACAATATCTGTAACATAAAAGTATCCCAGTTTTTTCTAATTGACCTTATATTAAAATATATTACATTAATGCCTAACGACCTATTTACATTCGAGCAATGCATGAACTAACTTTCAAAACATAAATAACTGTCAGAATGCAAGTATGTTTCATATTCTATGTTTTTTTATCTATTTAAAATTAAAAAATAGTGATACATCTTCAAAGAACCAATCTCTATACCAGGATGAGATGCAAATTCAATTAGATATATTGGATTTAGATTAGCTAACACATTTTTTTAATCTCATGTTTTTATAACAATAATGTTTCATATTACAATTATATATATATATATATATATATATATATATATATATATATATATATATACATAATGATTAATAAATGTAATATATATGGAAAATATATTTTTTGTTAAAATTCTGTTCAGTAATACACCAACTGTAAAATAACCAAAGGAAAATTAATTGGGTAAAATAAAATAACAGATTTATTTGTAGCTATGTAAATATATGTAGTTAGATAAATATATATTTATCTTAATATTAGAGGAAATTATTTATTTAAACTTGCAACAATAAAAAAACAATCGGTATGCTTGTTTCTTATAGTTGACTTTTTAACAGGTTCAATTCTATAAAACATTAATTTGCCTAAGTTTTAAATTCTAGGACCGATAGCAGCACATGTAAACGAAACCAATAATAACGCTACGCACTGTCGCTTATAATGACCTGTGAGTCTGAAAATATCAATTTATGTGCCCCATAAATTTTAGCAACGTCTTATAAATGTTTTATACTAACAGTAAATTCACAATAAAAACCTTATCTACACACAAGTAGAAGAACATTTGTTTGAAACATCTTTGTATTTGATTTTCACGTTTTTATGAATTATTTTTTATGTGAGTGTAAAGTATTTTAAAAAGGAGTCATTTGCAAACTTACATACCTTAATACCGGTTATTTTTTGATCTTATTTATTACGTTTATGTTCAAGTACATTTATGTCGTTGTGAAGATTAACCTTTTAAAGAAATATGGTGTCTGAGTCTTTAGTTCAGTATAATATAATAGTATAAAGTAGCAATATAAAGCAGTGTCGTGGTCAGTAATGACTTTATTCTGCCAGAGGTTATAATATATTATATACTTTCCTAATTATTACATGTACAACCGTACACTCAGCACATTTACTATAGTATAGACTAACAGTAGTTGCATTGTTCCATCAGAACTGTAATTAACACTAAAGAGGCACTCCAGACTTTTATACTTGTACCCATAAGTTTATAAATGTAAACTATTACGTTCGGCAGAAGTCTACTAGAATCGTGTTATGCCATATTCATTGAAATGTCGATGGACATCTAAAATACACTAAAAGCACTAATCAAATAAAAAATGTGAACCGCATGTACATCATTAGATGTACTAATTTCCTAATAGAAGTATTATATGTATGTTTGCCGTATTAACGAAAAAATGTTATGTGTAAACGTGATAACGTTAAATTCTATTTATATTTGTAGCATTAATATATTAATATACCTTTAACACAATGAAAATAAAGAGCGAACGTGTTGCAATAGAAACAATTATATCCAGGATCCCAAAGAAATAGAGTGCCAAGATATAAGGTCACCGGATAACATTATGCGATAGTAAATAGTACTGATCTCGTTCTGGGTGTATGTAAACGTTTGTTCAAGAATACAGAAGAGTGTAATTTGTTTGCTGTGTTGCTGTGGACTTAGTTCATAAAGCAACTAACAGAACAGGATAGTCGGAGGACTGCAAGTCTTCAATCACAGTTTAATTTCACTACGTCAGCTCGGGAGAGATTGACCTGTCAGTCATCTTGGCCTCTTCAAATTAATCTGTTTCCTTGCGATAAACTCACCTCCAAAGTGTATTTTCCATTTATGAGACTCTTTAAGCCTTCACAAAAACACACTTACGTTTGTCTAAAGTGTTTTATATAGTGTGGTTTTTTTAAATATGCGGTAATTTGTGCTGTATTTCATCATTAGTTACTAAAATTAGTCTTACGTTTCTTGTAATAGCCTTCTCGAAGTTAACCACTTCGTGCGTGTCACTTGGGTTGGGTTTGTGAACAAAGGGCATAACTGCTTCGGGTCAATTTGCTTTGCTGTCCTAACCAGATTACACATGTATAGGTCTGTTAAGAGAATCGAATTTTTCTTTTCCCCTGTAATGTAGGCGTAAGCTTACTTCGGCCCAAGAGCGTTTATTCTCAGTCCTCTCAATATATTTCTGGTATAAGTAATGCAGTTTAATAATCAATTAACTTTTGTGCTAAATATCTACGTCCTTGAGAGTGTTAACAAACCTAAACGTACATCCTGACACTTTTACTGGCTTTAATTTGTTTAACCAATACGATTTCTTAAAGCATTAGTGTCACGGTATTATATCCTTGATTACATCCGACTCGTTTGTCTATCTACGCAGAGCAGAATAGGGCAATGAAATTAAAAACATATTACGTTGGTAATAAAAATAAACCTAGGATATATGAAAAATAATGCACCAATTATGGTCAAGGTTTCGAAATCCGAAGTAATGTATAAAAAAACGTTATATCACTTGGGTAAAGGAACAATAAATGGTGCCTGATTTCCTTGAAATTTAAAAAATAAAGTAATAGATTAAAATATAAAATTTTGCACATTCTCTCTGGGTCTGTATTATTAATGTTAAGAAGTTCTGAGGTAGCGAGCCGATATTTATATCCATTTGTAAATTTAATACTATTTCTAAAAGTGATTATAATTTTATCTACATCGTAATATATGTGATATTTTTAATTTTTGAAATTATAAACATAAATAAAAAAGGTTCAGATAAGAAATTAGTGTCATATTATTAAAACTGAGACATCACAGTGATATTTCTGCATGTATGGTTAAAATAATATAAGCATTTTCAAGACGCTTAGTGGATTTATTGTTCACTTTTCAGAGTATATAATTGACAATTTAACTATAAAATATTTGAAACAATAAAATTATACAGCAATTTTGGGATATATTTTGTATAGTGATTTAGTTGTTTTAACATTTATGAATTTCCTGTCACACGTCGTTTACGCCAATTTCTTCTCACTAATATTTCCAGCCCACTAATAATCTGTTATTTTATTTTATTTTAATCACTGAAGTAAGTTTTCAAGTTTAACATATATTATAGGAAAGACATTGCACCCTGAAAAGACAAGCTCTATAATGTGAGAACTAATTTAAGTAATTATATAAAGTTTTAGATTTTACTGGTTCTTAAATCTGTGTTTATCAAAATTTTACTATAGACTTGTACTGTAATACTATTTTTTCATTGAAGTGTTTAACTGTTATTAATTTCTCATTACATAACCTCAATTTCACTACTAAAAACTAAATTTTATTGACTTTATCACATAATCTAAATAGCTTGAAGATTGCCAGTTGCACTTGAAATTTGACAGATATCAGCTAACAATAACATTTTGGAAAGCCCAGAACCTGTCTTAAGATAAGAAAACTCTTTTTTCCCTTACCAGCTCTTCAAACTGTATTGTCAGTAACAAATAGCAAATTTTATGAGGTGACCAACTTCTTATGTTAATGATATTGGGTTCAAATCCCACTAGTGGCATTTACTTTTTGCAACTTTAATTCTTATATTCATTGGAAAGAATAGACGACGTAACTGATCAAGTAAGATATGAATACTCAAAACTTTTTAAACACTAAAAGTACAAAAAGCAACACTTTTAGAAACCCTCATAAAACCCCCAAAATGCCAGTCAGATGTCAACGAAAAAGGGCAAGACAAGGAAACCACCCATAACTAAAGAACAAGAAGTAAATCACTGAATTAACTTAGCGTATCACTTCGGACAGCAAACAAATAGAGGTGCACACACAGCGAACACTAACCATACCCAAGGAACTTTAAACAATGGGGACATAAGAATTGCCTACAGCTCTTGAGAAAACCACCAGAGGTAATTCCAAACCAAACAACAAAAGACCTCAACCAATCACCTCAAGATTAAGAATAATTACCTAAAATGAAGAAGAGTTCTTTCTTGAAAACATCGACTTCTACAGGGACCTTGAAGCCAACGCAAAACCAAACACTGGTACATACACTATAAGCTATGCTGAAGGTAAAAACTGCATTGACCATACTAGAACGTCACTAGAAAACAAAAATTGTTCTTTAGAACAAAGGCAAGGAGACATCAACCTTAAATACCAAGAAAGAACGCCTTTAAAGTTCTGTACAAGATCACTGAATTTATATCTCATAAAAAATAGAACAGATATTTGCAAACCCTGATTTTGTCATCCTGACAGAGCATGGCCAAAGAAAAGAGATCTTATAAAATACAAAACTAAAAGGCTACATACTCACATCGGACTTAAGTAGGGAACATCATCTCAAAGAAGGAGTAGCTATCTACGCAAAGGAACACCTGAAAAATTACATCAAAAGTGTCAACGTGACAGAACTCTGTCTTGAACTAACAAGTGAAGTATGTCTCATTAAATTTAAGCAAGAGGAAAAATGTCTTTATGTATTTGGAGATTAAAGAACCAATAGTGACATTGAAGTGGGTCTTGAAGTAATTTCAAGAGTCCTGAAAATGATACCACCAGGAAAATCAACAATTCTCATGTGCGAAATAAATATTGACTGTCCGGTTAAATATAACGACCACAGTCTAATAAATAAATAATATATATCTAAGACACAGCATTGAAATATTTGACCTGCCACCCACAATGATACCACCCATTCAAGATCGTCGATAGATTGTGTCTGCAGCACCCTTCAACCACAAGACCTCTAAGTTAAAATAATAAAAACCGGAATCTCAGACCACACGGGACAACTCTGCACATTACATTGCTACATAGAAACATGTCTGCTAGAAAACTCGAGCAGCTTAAAACTCTCCTTGGTGTGGTGGAATAGACAGAAACTTACTGCTCAATTCACGTGGTGAGGCCTATGACAAGCTCAGAAACACTCTCGCACAAATAATTAACTGGAGAAGCAGTAAGAAAAAGAAGAAAAAGCAACAGGAAAGTTTTAACTGATCCTTTAACATCTCAGATGAAAAAAAGATTAATCGAAGCACAAGATCAGTACAATGCAACAGGAAGAGAAGACCACAAAATAAATATATCAATGCTTTAAAAGGACTTTGACCTAAGATTTAAACTTCTGATGAAACTGGAAAATGCAACATCAATATCAGAGGCTAGCCATAGATCTAAAGCTCTCTGGAACGCCATTAACTCAGAAAGACGACAATAAGAAGAAAACAATCTGCCACTGCATCTTGAGGTTCAGAAAGAACTAACATCAGACCCAGGGACAATACCTAACCAAATAATAAATTCTTTGTAAACGCCGGTAGTGATGCCACCAGAAACAGTGGGCACCTAAATTTACCACAAACAATTCCAATGCTGGAGAGATAAAAAACCCTAAACCTTATCCTGAGCCCCACATACAGATGAGATATTCCTAATATCATTCCAATACTAAACCAAAAGCATCATCTGGACATTCTAACATTTCTGCAAATCTAATACGCATTTGAAGAAAGAAATGGTAGAACCCCTTGTGCATAATATTAACAAATCATTTTATTCTGGAATCTTCTCAAACACGCTGAAACTGGTTAAGATATACCCAAAGTTTAAGAAGGGCTGTGCCAATCAACCATAAACCTATTAGCTTACATCACTAATATATACCTTCTTGAAGGTAAATTGAGAATGTGAGACTAAGCAGGCGCATAAAACACATGTAAGGAAACAAACTCCTAATAACGCAGCAACTCGGCTTCCTGGCAAGCAGGTTAAGAAGAACAGCTCTGATTAACCTCGTAGAATTCATAACCGAACCACTATAAGAGGGTAACACATCAAAAGCTATCCTCTCAGACTATACTAATGCCTTCGACTGTCATAGCCACAACCAGCTTTCAGAAAAACTAACATCTTTTAGAGTACAAGAATCGCACACGCCAGGCTTGAAAGCTACCTAACGGGGAGGAGTCATAAGTTAATAAAATAATAAATAATAAAGTAAAAAAAACAGTAAAAGAATTGGAGAGAAAACACTTGTAAAATCACTACCAGAAATATCTAAAGAGGAGTACCCCAGGGAACCGTACTAGGACCAATCGCTTTTATACTTTACACTAATGACTTCTGCATGCATTTCCAGGACCTCAGCAATACACTGATGTTTGCTAGTGATACAATGCCGTTGCTAGGGAAGAATGACCCTGTCCAACTCGAGGTGTCAGCTCCTTCAGCGTTTGAAAAAGGAGTTCACTGTTGCCGTGTTAACGAACTAGTTATAAATAAGGGGGAAACCAAGCAACTGATCTAAGTAAAACAAAAATAATCAACAGGAAAACTTCCAGATATAGAAGAAGGCAAATTAGCATAATGCCTGTGAGTAATCATCGATTACGGCAATCATCAACATGGACTACCCCACATATACTTCATGTGCAAAAGATTTGCATATGTTTATATGTGATCCGGAGAGTGAAGTGTATAAGTGACACAGCAATATCGCACACCACCTACTAGGTACTACATCTAGCACCACCTAGGAGGTACTACAGTAGGAAACCTATAACGTGCCACCAAAAACGAGCTATCAGAATCCTAGGAGACCTACATCCAAGACAGTCCTGTAGAGAAACTTTCAAAGAACTAAAAATCCTCACAGTGGTAAATCTTTACACACAAGCTGCTGCCACTCATCTGCACACAATATCATTGACGTAGTAAGAACTAGAACTCATTACCACAACTAAAACACCAGATAGGCATCAAACTACTGCCTGCCTGTTCATCATCTCACGTGGGAGCCAAAATATGGAATTCTCTACCTGAAGAGCTAACAAAGACAGAGAAGAAGCACTTTGGGAGCAGACTCTGAAGCTGGCTGCAGGAATACCCCTTCTACACTGTAGCTGAATTCTATCAATGCACTTATACGCTAAATATCAAACACTTCCTGAAAAAATTTACTTTTTGGCTACCGCTGTTTCTCAATGCTCAGGCTAATAAATAATATTGTCTCTAGTCTATTGTCTATATAAAAATTAAAATTAGTAACTTACTTTACTTGTTATTATTTAAGAGAACTTACCCCTATTAGGCCTTGCTGAAAATAACAACCTAATAAAGAAAAAACTTGGTTAGTAATGAAAGAGAAAGTGAGGTTTTATGTTCATTCTGCCAGTGGTGTGTGGAGTAGTTTAGGTTTTCAAGGGCCGACTGGTGTATAAAGAAATGTTTTAAAGATTTGGTGATCAATAGTGAAATCCTCATTCCAACCTGTGTATTTCTTCTGAATTGGTTTTAAAATAAAAGTCCTACTAATGAACTATATTAATTATTGGATAAAAAGTTCAAAGGGTAATCTCTATCTCTGTCCAACTTGTAAGATATTTTTTTCGTTACTAGGTACGAGTCCGTTTAACTTCCGTTGCAATATTTTTTGGAAGTTTCAGTTCAATTATTTGTTACTAGCTATAGGGAAAAACTCTAATCTAGATAATACCTCGTCTTATTTACATAACTGATTATGTTTTAGTTATTACTAGCGGGCCCGGCGCGCTTTGCTGCGCATTTCAATAATTTTTTGCAAAAGTTGCCCGCGGCTTCGCACGCAATTTCCCGTTGAAAACAGTACACTATATTCACTTATTCTTTTTCTATCACATTCTAAACATTGCTGAGATAATTGATAGTCGTTCCATCGTGAGCCTCTTGGGCGTATTATGAAGGTATGTACCATATTCCTGCCTCTATCTAGCTGTTACCCACGGCTTCGCACGCAAATCTTAAGAACCGAAGTCCTTATATTACTTAGTAAATTTTTTTTTTTACTATAATAAATTTTAGATTAAATTAGTTATATCTCCGATGCCACGATTGAGCTTGCTTTGTTGTCTCGATCGAGAGAATATGTACACACGGAGTTTTGAGAACCATACTTCTGTCAAAAAAAACAACTAAGGTTGATTTTATAATATTCTTTATATTTGTAGCCAACGTAAGATAGTAATTATGATATCTGCATTACTCTTCTGATCAAGCATGAGCATGGTTTATATTAAATAAATATTGCAGTTAAAGGTGAATTTTTACGTCAAATTTGAATTGTATTATCTGGATAGTAAAGTCTATGTTTAACAGTGATTGCAAAAACAGTTTAAACAAAATTTGTCGTTTCTCTTAAGCTTACTCTATGCTTTAAAACTATAAGTGTAATATATGTTTACAAAGAACAGCTGATTAAAAATTTGAAAAGACGTTAACATATGTTTGCTGCAATGCATTTCTTATGGGTATTTCTGTAACCAGTGGGGCGGAATCCTGAATCGGGAAAGGGATGGGCATAGCTTATAAACCTTCTCCGTGGAAAAATACATATACGTACAAATTTTCATCATGATCGGTCCAATAGTTCACGATTCCATAAAGGACAAACATACAAACATTCATTTTTATATATATAGATTAGATTTAAACAGTTTTTTTCCTCTAGGTGAGAGAATACATTCGTCACAAAATATACTTGTAAAGTTGTTGGTATCAAATTCTCTGCAGCGTACAACTTACTATAATGACATATTTAATATACTAATTTATTAAATAAAACTAATAAAATATTTATGAGGGTTTATTATAAGATTAAAAATTTTATAACATACGTTTCTTCCAATCTTAACTTTTGTATTACTAGCCAAGTTGGATCCACCTTTTGCCGTCACCCCAAGTTTGCAATCGTCCATTGGCAAGGATTAATTGTCAGCACTGAATGTACAATTTTAGTTAGAGTACTGAGTAAATATTGACGTTTCCCAACAGATACGACATAATATGAATTTTTTGGAAAAATATATGACATGTAATAGTAGAAGTTCAATGCTGTCATGTAACCGCAATGAAATTTTACTTCCAACAAAAATTTTATTATATGGTTATAGAGAGTTCTGAGCTATGTCTAAAAATATAATATTATGTAAAATTTTTCTCCCCCACTCAAATGTATTGATATTACTAAGGTTGACTTATTTTTAACAACCATTTCCTCATGTCTTTAGTGGGGTTTAAAATGAGCATAGATCAGACTTCGCTCAAAAAGTCAGTTAAAGTGTTACTTCTGAGTTTATTGGACTTTTAAAAGTGTGTATTTCTTTACAACCATACAACTGATAAATTAGTTCAGATAAGCAATCAGATGGGATATCCCCCAAATTGGTACAAAATGTAACATGACGTATGCTAGAATACATAAAATAAAAGTATATATTTTTATGGGTGCAGGATTATATTGCAAACGCTTGTCAAGTATTGCAATCCATAAAAGATATATAGAGGTTTAATTTATTAAAAATAACTAAATATACTGTTTCGGGGACGACGATAAGCGCCATACGATACTTAAAATTCTGTTAATATCTGAATTATTGGTATCTGTTAAAATGAATATGAACTTTGAATTCATAATTGAATATAGTGAACAGAAAATTATCTGTACTGTTTTGCATCATCATGTCCTCAAGCGACAATTAAACAATAAATGTAATCTGTCCTGTATAAACGTTACCTAAGATTTGGTCTCTTTAACATCATGTACCATCAATTATATAAAGTTCAACCTTTTACATAAACTAATGTACTTAAAACCTTTTTATAAGCTTTTAATATAATTTTTTACGTTGCTAGCGTAACAGTATTCTATCATATCGGAGAATATACTAGTATATATTGAACTTATTTCTATGTTAGAAAATTTTAAATTGTAATTATTTAGATAAACATAGTACAATACAAAAATAAAATAAGGTCATTATGTTCTATTAAAAGCTGCAAAATAAACATATACTAAATACGTAGGCCCAAATAGAAATTTAACTATATTTGAATCATTATACTCAGATAAAAACTGCTTATACCATGAACTGATGCTTTAAATAAATAAACAAATGATGTCAATCCATGCTGGTTCTGGTGAAGGAAGCTCTCGAGGGATTCATGGACCATAAACTAGGTTTTGTTAGTTTGTTACAGTGTAAACTCGCCAGTATTTTATAATTGTCTATTTTATTGTATTTAGAATTTAAATTTAAAATTTACTCAAATTATTAAGGCTTGATTATTCTGTGCTAAATGGCTTAATATTCATGATAAATATAATTTGGATTTGGTAGAAATCTGCCCACTGCATTCGCCTTCAAGACGGTATTTTCATGAAGAATTTTCTCCGATCATGATCCCCTGAATCCAAAACTACTAAATCTCTAATATTTTATCTAGTTTATATATATATATATATATATATATATATATATATATGTATATATATACAGGGTGAGTCAGAAATATAGTAAAATATTTTAAGACGTGATTTTAGAGCTAAAAATTAGAAAAAAATATCATATAAAGGTAGGTCCGGAAACGCTCCATTAGTGAGTAATGGCTAGCAAAAGATTCTGCTTTGTTATCAGTTCACCTGGTGAAATTAGGTGATTCTGGAATGTTTTGTTCTTACTTTTTAACTCAAATAAGGTGGATTTATAAGGGAAATACCTGAAAAATCCAATAAAACCACTCTAAAGGTTGTAGTGTGAACAGTTTTTGAGAAAGAGTATGAAATTTGCCAAAAATCTAATAACAAAAATACCGTCTTAAATGATTGATGTCCAATAACATTGTTAAATTACTAATAAACAAATTGTTTTTCCTAATACAGATTGTAGCTGAAAACAACCATGATAAACAAAGTTAACTAAATGTGTAAAAAAGTTATGAAATTGACTCCTCACTTATCACACTACAAAGCAAACTTTTGCTGTTTTCTAATAAGGAATGAGTATTTGATTAGTAACAGCTGGTGAAAAACAAACATATTTTTAGTTAAAAATTAAATTTTTTAATACAATAAACATATCTAAAATAGTTTTAAGTCTCACCGAAAGATTAAAGATGATGCTCAAAATGACATCCGTTATTTAAAATGCACGCGTTCAGGCGTCTTCTCATCGACTTTCGGACCCGTTCAAAAACTTCAGGTATCTGCATAATTGTTTCTATTCCATTAGAAATGTTTAATCGGAGTTCTTCAATGGTATCTATTGGGGGAGTAAACTAATGTTTTTACATGTCCCCAAAGGTAAAAGGATATAAGTCCGGTGATCTTGCTGGCCATGCAACTGGTCCACCTCGGCCTATCCATTGATTTCTGAACTCTCATTTAGGTGTCCACGAACAGCCAGAGAGTAGTGCGCAGGTGTCCCGTCACGCATAAACCACATGTTTTGACACAAATGCAGAGGTACATCATCAAGCAGGTTAGGTAGCTCGTCTCTTAAAACATTCAAGTACACTACGCCATTAAGCCTGGGAGGAAGCACGAATAGGATTATATGATCTGCTAAGATTCCAGCCCAAACATTTACTGAAAACTGGTGTCGTGGGTGATTTGGTTTAATAGCATGAGGATTTCTGTCTGCTCAAGTGTGGTTGTTATGGAAGTTAATGATAGCTGTTCTTGTAAAGTGAGCCTCAACGGTAAACAAAATTGTATTTAAAAAGTTTGGATCAGCACATTTCCCCAGAAACCATCGACAAAAACAACACCGGGAGTGTAGTCTTGTGGCAAAGGAGTTTGGACATGCTGGAAGTGGTATGGGTGTAACTAGTACTCGTGTAGGATTCTCCCAATACTAGATTTGGCTGACATTGAAATGTAGTAAAAATTCTTTATTGCTCTTTTCAGGATAATCAGAAATTTCATTAAGAACCAACTCTTCTAATTCAACAGTCCTACATGATCGGGCGATGCCTGCATTACTATGCTCTGGAGACTTTAAAGAACCTGTTTCAGATAGGCGTTGATGAATAGTGGTAAAAAATCTTGCGCTTGGACACCTGCGGTTAGGAAAGTCTCTTGATACAGACGTCTTGCTGCAGTACTATTGCAGCGTCCCAAGCCATACGTTAAATGTCTGCTAATTCAGAGTTTGAATACACATGAATATTACCTTTCATTTTTAATAAATGAAACACACAACAAAAAATCATTAATAAAATGGATGAAAATAACTTGTTAAAATACTTAACACACACACGCAGTATCTTTATAGTTTGTTTTTTCAACAATGAAGTGACACATGTCATCTAATAATAAATCCCCAGCTGATATTTATGATTTAAAAATGTTTAAACAAGTGTTTAATAATAAAATGTGTTCAACTGTTACCAATCAGACACTCATTCCTTGCTATAAAACAGCAAAGATTTGCTGTGTAGTGTTATACGTGAGGAGTCAATTTCATAACTTTTTTACATATTTAGTTAACTTTCCTTATCATGGTTGTTTTCAGAATTAAATTCTCTACAATCTATATTAGGAAAAACCATTAGTTTATCGGTCATTTAACAATGTTATTGGTCATCAAACATTTAAGACGGCATTTTTGTTTTTACATTTTAGGCAAATTTAATATTTTTTTTCAAAACTGTTCACACTACAACCTTTAGAGTGGTTTTATTTGATATATACATATGTGTGTGTGTGTGTGTGTGTGTGTGTGTGTGTGTGTGTGTGTGTGTGTGTGTGTGTGTGTGTGTGTGTGTGTGTGTGTGTGTGTGTGTGTGTGTGTGTGTGTGTGTGTGTGTGTGTGTGTGTGTGTGTGTGTGTGTGTGTGTGTGTGTGTTAGGGAACATAATTGAAGCTTGTGAGTACTAATAAACTTATATTTTTTTAATATTATAATTAAACAAGGTACAGAACCAGTACATTCAAACGGGTCAGATGAGTTCACAATACAGTCGTTACAAAACGTTATATTTTCAAAGTTTATTCAGTAATAATAATTTATTTCTTTACGTCTTACTATATATTTTAAGGTTTCAAAATGATGGCCAATCAAAGTTTGGAAATTGAGTGATAATATATAAGTTACTATACATTACAGCGTAAAACAACAACAAAAATTGTCGAACATTTTAGGTCATTTACAATAAATTATGTTCTTATCTGTAAGGGGTTTTATACAGTAATATTTTCTGATATACGGCATATATAGGTTTAAGTACTATACAATATTGCGGAAGAAATTTTAAATACGATAACTACCGTATATCCTCATAGATTCCTAATAAACTTTAACAATAGGGCTATAAATTTGTCTATAGATTTTATAAGTTCGTTAGGCAGTCTTAACCAATAAACAGTTTCAAAATTAATTGTAATTCGCATTCAAGTCAACGATATAAAAAAAATATTTATAACTTAGGCCAAAATTAATATTTTTAAAATCTAACTTTCTTCTGGTAGAGCCGGAAAGGATATTGTTTCTATCAATAGATATTTATATATATATATATATATATACATGTATGTATGTATTTAATACTGTGATACATAGGAATATAGACTATTTACTACAAGAAAATTTTAGATTTCTTAACTCAATCCCGTTTAAAAAATCAACTACCATCAGAGTAAAACATTAATATTTTACATAGGATGTTCATAATTAACGTTGAAAACCTTCAAATTCTTATCGGATATGAAACTACATTAGTATATATCCTAAAATATAAAACACAGAAATTGACAGTATAATAGAGAGCAAGAATAATAATTAATACTAATTGAAAATCTGTATTCATTTTCCCTATATACTATGATAAAGAACATTTTCCCTAAAAACGCTCTCATTACTTATAATAATGTGCTAAAAGCTTTATATATTTGAGCATATTCAAAATATTGAAATAAAATTTCGTAATATTGTGAATCAAAATTCTTATAATTACAATGTGAGGCGTCAGTGTTTGTACCACTTTACAACTTTATCCCTCAAGATATTATCCAAATTCATGCTCAGATCATGTAAGTGCTCGCAAAGGTTATCTTTAGCTTAGTCAGTACTAGTAACATCTAAACTTGCATATACATCATAATAACAAATAGTAAAGAAGTACATAGTGGCCTCCTTCTCGTCGACTTAACTTCCTTTGGGAGGCAAAAAACAAGAATGGATAGTCATAATGACGTGTTATTTAAGATTAAGTGAAATCAAGTATTTTTTTATCTGGTAATGTATTTTTAGTTCTCCGGAAATAAATCCTTTCCAAAAATAGTGGCCTCCAGATAGTACAAAATTACCCATTTTAATAAGTTCAAATCGGGTTATATTTAAATGTAATATACAGATGATTTATAATTTTAAGATAACGTGTTAGATGAGGTAATAAGATAACTATCGAACTGTTATTTTTATAGATATTTTAGGTTTTATGTATTTTAATTGGAGGGTTACAAGAGACTGTTTATTACCGAAACAATCATTTTATAGTAAAATCAGGAATTTAAATAATTAGAATACTGGCAGCTCAACTTAACAAGTTGCAGTAAGAGACTCCTAAGTGGTAAACCTTCACTGCCACACCTGTAACGTACCAACTTATGGGCAGCCGGATAACTAGTAGCGACTGTCTGTTGTTGTCAATGTGTTTTCTAGGATTTCAAACAATATATAGTAACTAGTTAAAAAAAAAGATGTTATAAATTAGTTATATTAAATCTATGATATCAGTTACCACGTGACGTACACAATAGGAATATTCTTGTTTATTTCACTCTTAATTAGTCTTACAAGATTCCCCATTAAATATCGAGTACCTACAGTAATTAACTCATTTCAATATGAACACTAAAACACGTAATATCTCTAAATACATTTTTTATAATTTCACTAAAAATAGGATGTAAAACTCCTAATACTTATAAGTATTTTGATCTCCTTATAAATAAAATATATGTTATCGGGTGGGATTCTAGACATTAAATCTCATACAGTAAAATATTATAGCTTATAAATCTGAATAGCTGAAGTAATAACTACTTGTGATTTGTGATCGGGACGCATCTTATGCAGTGACAACGTCTGGACTGGATTCTAAGCAGCTTTTGGGTAAGTTTTAACCCTTTTCTTTCCCATTTTTACCACTTTCTGTTCTTTATTTTTGTATGCATTATTACCTCTCCTACCTGATTTAAATCTATCCTCGAAACGTTATGTTATACATTTTATAACTATAACGATGGCAAATTTCAAAAATTCTGTTACCCTTTCAATCCTTCCATCGTCAATTTTAAACAAAGAATTACTATTACAGTTACAGTTATTCATTTAAAATCAGGTGCACAGTTGTCTTACCTATATTTATTTTTAAAATATGTTTTAGTACTTCACTGTAAATAAATGTAGCGTGTTAAGTGAAGGCAATGACTTTGTTTCTGTTATATCTTTTGGAACCTTTCCAGTGAAATTAGATTTTTATTTGTGTAAAAAAAACTGAAACTGATTTACTTTAATACCATATTCGTGCATTTAATCAATCAATTATATAACATTTCTCAAGTACTAAACATTGTCAAAATTTTAAGATGATTAGACAAATAACGAAAGGAAAATGTCTTATGATTTTAGAGGAGGATTGTAAATAGCCACAAAACAACATCTCAGCGCACATAATGGAAGTAAGCGGCCATAAATCAAGTAAAGCTGGAAGTGTAGCATCGTTTTGAAGCAATAAGACTGAATGGGAAACCCTGTATCATCGCTGTAGTAATTTATGGCATCCGTTTCAACAGCATGGCATCTGTTTACGGGAGACTTTATCTCTAGAATGTATGTATGAACATGTGTAGTCATGTAAACATGTCAAATTTGGTAAGCAAGTCAAAATTGGTCCAACAAATATGTTCTTAACCCTCCATATTATAAACGCATTTACATCCAAGAATTGCAATGAATATACAGTTTAATAAACCATAAACTACTTAAATGTACATATTTCACATTAACTATACACATAAAGTGCAAATATTATTCAGCATATTTTAAGATATAATTTCATAGATATATTTCAATTTTATATGTACACTAATACTCGTATATTATATCAAGAATTATAAATTTAAACAAATTAGTAATATCTTTTCAATTATATTATTGATGAAGGATAGATGGAAAGGATAGGAAGAATAATAGATACCTTTTTGGGTGCCCGTACTTGTCACTCAACTTGCTATCCACTATATTACTTTAGGTGTACCGCATCTTGTTGTGCAGATATGACTGAAAATTACTCTTAAAAAAACTTTCACCAAGCAAGAAGTGCATGAAACAGTTTGAAACGTGCAGACCATGGTTTATAATTATCCACATGACTAAGAACTACTGTCACTCAACTTGTGTGTGATGCGTGAAGCGTCTGTATAGTGAGCTCCATGATTTACGATTCTGCTCTTAGCTTTAAACCTCAGTCGCTCAGATTATGTGGCGTTGACACTACTTTATGTTTAAAACTTCTGTATAGTGCAGACCATGGTTTATAATTATCTGTATGACTATGAAATACTGTCACTCAACTTGTTTGTGATGCGTGAAGCGTCTGTATAGTGAGCTCCATGATTTACGATTCTGCTCTTAGCTTTAAACCTCAGTCGCTCAGATTATGTGGCGTTGACACTACTTTATGTTTAACACTTCTGTATAGTGCAGACCATGGTTTATAATTATCTGTATGACTATGAACTACTGTCACGCAACTTGTGTGTGATGCGTGAAGCGTCTGTATAGTGAGCTCCATGATTTACGATTCTGCTCTTAGCTTTAAACCTCAGTCGCTCAGATTATGTGGCGTTGACACTACTTTATGTTTAACACTTCTGTATAGTGCAGACCATGGTTTATAATTATCTGTATGACTATGAACTACTGTCACGCAACTTGTGTGTGATGCGTGAAGCGTCTGTATAGTGAGCTCCATGATTTACGATTCTGCTCTTAGCTTTAAACCTCAGTCGCTCAGATTATGTGGCGTTGATACTACTTTATGTTTAACACTTCTGTATAGTGCAGACCATGGTTTATAATTATCTGTATGACTATGAACTACTGTCACTCAACTTGTGTGTGATGCGTGAAGCGTCTGTATAGTGAGCTCCATGGTTTACGATTCTGCTCTTAGCTTTAAACCTCAGTCGCTCAGATAATGTGGCCGTTGGTACTACTTTATGTTTAACACTTCTGTATAGTGCAGACCATCGTTTATAATTATCCGTATGACTATGAACTACTGTCACTCAACTTGTGTGTGATGCGTGAAGCGTCTGTATAGTGAGCTCCATGATTTACGATTCTGCTCTTAGCTTTAAACCTCAGTCGCTCAGATTATGTGGCGTTGATACTACTTTATGTTTAACACTTCTGTATAGTGCAGACCATGGTTTATAATTATCTGTATGACTATGAACTACTGTCACTCAACTTGTGTGTGATGCGTGAAGCGTCTGTATTGTGAGCTCCATGATTTACGATTCTCCTCTTAGCTTTAATCCTCAGTCGCTCAGATAATGTGGCGTTGATACTACTTTATGTTTAACACTTCTGTATAGTGAAGATCATGGTTAATAATTCTCTACATAGCTCGGAACCTAAGTCTCTCTCCTAAGCCAATCATAATCTTACAAATTTATTCTGGTTGCGGATTTTTAGTTAGGTCCGCTATAATTCATATCCAATAGCTTCTATGAATCTAGTTTGGAGATACACAGCAAAACCTGGTCCTTGGACGGAGTCTTCTGGTTGTTGTATCATCTGCGGTTGATCATAAGTTCTGAATACTTATTCGAACGATCATACAAAGGTCCTATCGTCTTGCTACGGAACTGAAAACCAAAAGGAAGTGTCAAGCGCTGGGAGATTGCCCAAGTCTGATCGGACAAGTGCGTGCGGTTAGTACACCACTGCTCCCCCCAAACTCGTAGTTAGGTTGCCGCTTTAGCTTGTCACGTGTAAAAATGGCATATGAATGTAATAAGTTTATTTAAAATGTATACATTCTGTAAATACTTCGTTACAATTACGGTTACCTATTAAACCAATGTAACCAATGTTGTTTCTTTATTAGCAAACCTTTAAACAAATACCAAGGAGTGAGCGAAGAGCACCATAATCTTTCTCGATCTTGCTTTTCACAAGAAATTACAAGGTATTATTGTTATATTTACGTTATCTCAATCTGTAATATCTTCAGAAATTACCTTCATCACGCTTGTACAGAGGACTCGTACTTTATAAAAAACATGTAAATACCAAACAGTAATTTTTACCCTATAGAATTTAACTAATAGAAATATAAATAATTTTATATTTTTAAGGATATATATATATATATATATATATATATATATATATATATAAGTGGCAATAGCCTAATTTAATTTCAATAAACATTGAATCACAAAAAGTGCTTGCTCGGCCGGGACTCGAACCCGTGAGTTAGGTTTTGGTTTGTAGATAAGTTCAGATTTATTGATATCTGATTAGACATTATAACTAAATCTAATCAAAATTTTCAAATTATACGGATCAAAATTATGGATTTACGTATATGTTTAATGTTATTCATACTATCTCAAAATGTGTTTGGTCAAGAGCGATTAAAAAAAAGGCTAGGGTGTTTCAAAAGCTTTCGAATATATGGTAAAATATGGGATAAAAATTTGGTATAAACATCTAAATCTATTGCATACAGGGTTTAGAGTTTATAAATAAAGAATTGAATAATGTTTCGAGGAAATATAACATTAAGATTATAAGAGATATAACAGAACTCAAAATGAGAGAATTAAAGTTGTTTTTGAGATTATTAAAATCTTTAAATGGATTGATATTCTTCAAAAAACCGTAAACAATTATACAGTTCACAGCACAATCAAGATGTAGATAAGGCTGCTGAAAACGAGTTATTAGAGACAGTTTTCAAGTATATTTCACCAGAAGTTCACATGAAAACTAAATTTAAAATTAATGACCATGTAAGAATTGTTAGTAAAAAACAAATATTTTCGATCAAATATAAGAACAGTTGGTCAAAAGAAATCTTTGTGATGTATCAAATTAATAACACTTATCCTGTAACTTGTGGCATAAAACATCTACATAATAAAGAAACAACTGGAAGTTTTTATGAACATGAATTGAGAAAGTCAAAGCTATAATAACATTTTATCTATATAAATGGAGGCCAAAAAGAAGTGTTCAATATGCAAGGAAATAAAACATCGTCAAGAATTTTATAAAAAAAAGAATTCCAAAGACGGATTACAGTATATGTGTAAAGATTGTCGTAATAAATATAATAGAGAATTATGCGATAAAAATAAAAATAACTTTAGAAGAGAAGGAATGTACCTTAGGTAAAGAAATAAAGAATATTTCTAAATTTCACAATTGGCATTATAGTAAGGTTAAAAAAACTATATTGTAAAGATTTCATAAGAGAGATTTTTATAAACCTGTTAAATGTGAATGTGGAAGAACTATTAACATTTTCTATAATTTACAAAAACTGTTTTAATATTTACAAAATATTATAATTCGATAATTTTATAAAATTTATTAACAAAAGTAGTAAGTTTTTGAATTTTTTGTTGTGGTCTGTGGGATAGACTCCTATAGTTTATACATTCATTTCGTTATTACCGACATTATTTATGATAGCTTGCATCGAGTTTTCCAATTTCATTAGTAACTTGTAATCTTAAAAATATATTGTTGTTTTATTCTCATTTCTCAATAAATTTCCTTCAGTCTTGAATAATCAGAACGATTTTTTGAATTCTTTTAATATGTTTTCTAATTGGAATATAATTGACCTCATTCGGGTTTTCACTGATTTTTTATCCATAAGCAACATTTGGGTAAAATGTGTACAATATTTCCGATTATTTGTGTAGATGTTCGGTATGATTTTCAAAACTAGATTCAACGAGATTACAATGTACCTTAATTACATCGAACGGTCTAAATTTTGGCGTTTTATTTCCTAAGTATATCTGTATTAGCTCAATTATTTCTTGAACAAACCCTAATAAATCTACTATAATTACTGAAAAGATAATTCTTACTTTTGATTTTATTTGAATTTTGTAAAAGAGAACATTTATTGCATTCCTAATTTGTTTTCGTCAAATTTTAAAGATTTATCTGATTTTTTTAAGGTTTTCAGACAATTTTTAAAGGGAATTTTTATTTGATCGAAGTTTTAATAACCTTTGTTTAAACCATAATATTTTGTTCTTTTCCCTAAATCCTATAGAATAATGAGAACTTTCACTAATATTTATAACAACATTATCAGAATAAAAACCACTTAAACTAATAAAATAATTTGATTCTTCATCTAAATGAACAGGATGTTCTAAGTTTAAAAATAATTAAGAGCTTTCTGAAGTCAATTTAAACACTGTCATTTTCGCTATTTCAATGGAGAAATGTTTAAGCAAAGAGATCAGATAAAACTACAAACGTTTGCAAAAAATAAGAACGATCAACCTATTAGGTTGTTAGTTGTTGTTTCAAGCGGAATTGGAAAAACAACTTCAATAGTAAGTTTAATCTACAATAGGTTGATTCCTTATTCAAATTTGTATGTTTTTAGTAAATATTTTAAACAAGAAGCGTATAAAAACTTGCAAACAATATTTGAAAACATTGAGAAAAACTTAAGCAAAAAGGCATAACATTTTTAAAATGCTTCCGAGGATATAATTTCATTAACCTAATGTAAACCAAATTATTTAATCGTTTTTTATGTATTTTAGAAAGTCAAGACGTTATTAAAGAATATTTTGTAATGTCTCGTCATAAAAATATCTCTTGTATTTATCTTTCTCAATGCTTTTCCAAGTTTGATAGACAAATTATAAGAATCATTTTGAATATCTTGTGTGTTTTTAAACAAGATGATCACTATAATAAAAAATTTACAATAATTATGTTGGATCTGATATGCGTTTTGATCACTTTAACGAGTTATGCGATAACATTTTTGGAAATAAGATTATGGATTTTTAACAATTAATCTAACTTTTAAACCTAAAAATGGTAAATATTTGATTAAATTTTCTAATATAAATGGTGTTCTGTGGCATACTTGATAAACTATTTGTTACAGTTATTTTTACATTAATTTTGATATACATAATGATATTAACAGAAAAACGACAAATCTGTGGTTATTTTCACTTTCATGATTCACGTTCATCTTTCACGTTGTTACGTTCCACGTTTTTACATTACACGTTTACATTTTCACGTTTTACGTTTACGTTTTCACGTTCCACGTTCACGTTTTCACGTTCTGCGTTACACGTTCACGTTTTTAAATTGTTGAAATAAATGCGAACGTAACCTCTGAAGAAGCAAAAAAACTTGATGAAATCGAAAAGAAATTAATCAAAGGATTTTAAAGAACATATTAGAATTGATGAAAAGGAACAAGAATTTATTCGAAAAATTAATTAATCTGTAACATCTAAAATAAAAATGTTGAGGGTAAAATTAAAAACATTTTACGTGGTAATCAAAATTTGATGAAATTGGTTCTAGTTGTAGGACAATTTGCCGATATTTTAACACCCGAATCTGAAGAAGAAGAGTTTGAATTTCCAAAATTACAGTCTTCACACCATTTAGACCTCGAATCATTGAAGAATCTTCTAAAGCTGAACCAATAAGTCCCAGATCAACGGATATAATAATTGGTGAAATTTGTAAAAAAATTCCTTCCTAGACCAAAGTATGATAAATTAGGATTGTATTGGAATAGAAAAAAGAAAATTGTTATGATTGGAAATGCACCTGTGAATTTTGTACGTAATGATATATTTAATAAAAAACGTATGAAGTTACTCAAGGCTTATATGGATATTATAAATAGACAATCTAACGTAGCTTCTGAAGAAGTAAAAAAACTAGATGAAATCGAAAAGAAATTAATGAAAGAATTTAAAGAACGGATTAGAATTGGTGAAAGGGGACAAGAATGTATTTAAAAAATTAATTAGTAGTAATAAAATATAGCTTGTAGGACAGCTGATTCAACAAATTTTAATCTCTGCAGGGGGTCCTTATCTGAGATAACCTTTGACATTTCCGCATTTTTGAGATAAGCACGTGCTAGATAATCTTGACCCCAATTAAAAAGCAATTGACCTCAAATTAAATAACAATTAGATAAGTCTTATCTGACCCCAAGGTCGCTACTATTGTTTACGTTTTGTTATCGACTCTTGCCGGTTCGAATCGCGAATTCTTGACCTCAGGGTCACGGACGTTGATAATACAGAACGCCTGCTTGCAACTAATAATCTCGCGATACATTAAATTGATCCGTCCTCTATTTACCCTTGTTTACATTTTTTCTTGACCTCGGGTCGCGATTATCTTTGCTCGACCGCCATGATAGAACGGAGCGTTTGCAACTGATACTTTCTAAATTAATTACATTAATTTTTGCTGACTATATGTGGAAAATTTCAGTAAGATGAATTTTTACAGTGAATTTATCTTTGCTCTTGCTTACTGTTGCAAACACGTGGAAACCTTCAACCGCTAGGTTAGTTTGAAATGAGTATATAAGGTCTACTTTCCTGAGATGATTAGGTTCAATTTTTAACTTCCACAAGTCCTCGTCTTCTCTAAACAAGTAAGTACTCTTTCAGTGTAATAGTAAACTTAAATCACTCACTTCACTTATACGCTCTAAGACTTGTTATTGTGATAGAAAATGGAAACCTTGCGGTGTTAAACACAAGTTCTATATCACTCTTTTAAATGATTCTTTACCTTAAGTCTTTTAAAATTTAGAATAGTGTGATAGAAAATGGAAACCTAGCGGTGTTAACACAAGTTCTCTATCACTCTTTTAAATGATTTATTACTTTAAAAATTTTAAAATTTAGGTAAGTGTGATAGAAAATGGAAACCTTGCTGTGTTAACACAAGTTCTCTATCACTCCTTTAAATGATTCTTTACATTAAGACTTTTAAAATTTAGTTTTTTAAAATAAATTTTAATTTAGGTTAGTGTGATAGAAAATGGAAACCTTGCGGTGTTAACACAAGTTCTCTATCACTCTTTTAACTGATTCTTTACTTTAAGACTTTTAAAATTTAGTTTTTTAAAATATTATTACACAATTATAATTTATTTATCATAGTTTTATCTGTATTAATTTTTAAAACGTAATATCGTTTCATATGATTATAAATAATGATGACAATTATGATTAAAACTTTTACCACATTTTGCTCATAACATTAATTATGAAATAAAAACTATTATAATTTAAATTTATTAGTTTATTTAAATCAGAAAACTTAAACATATTATATGGTTTTACAGAAAGATGGATCAACAAAAACAGTCTATCGATCAAGCTGAGTCTGATATGGAATCAACTAGGTCGGAAACGCCAAGCCTGAACAAAGAAAAACCTGGTATGATAACATTAATAGCCTTACTTCAAAATTTATACACCCTAGGAATGGCTTCAGTTGAGAAATGGGAGTTTTCGATAAACGCTCTAAAAACAATAAAAGAAATAAAAGAGGATTTAACCTCAATGAACATCATATTCACACTAGGAGAGTTATTAATTGAATTTTCTAAAAACATATATTTAAACCAAATTGATCTAAGCCAGGACAAAGTACCTTCATTGATTGCAGAAAACAAGTCATTTGACGAAATTATGCACATCTTAAATCCTTTGTTAAAGAAGAAACCGTATAAGAACCGAGAATTCTATGTAACAAGCGCAATCAAAATAACTCAAAACTTTGATAAAATTTTACAAAATGAACTTGCGTTTCAAACCACTAAGGCTATTGATGCAGATGACAATACAGATATACAACATACCAAAAAAAGAAAAAGCAGAAAGGAAAGGAACGCGAAACGAACTAAAAGATCGTTGTCTTCATTGAGCTCTTCATCTAATTGTTCTACTTTATCATCATTATCATCGAGCTCTTCTTCTTCATCCACTGACCAATCTGATGATGAAAGCGATTTCACCTCTCTTTTTGAAACCGATAAAAGAAATAACACTGTTTTTATTAGTCAAGAATTACAGTTTCTAAAAAAAAATAAAAGACACAAAATTGTATCACGTGGTGAACAAGGTTCTCACCTAATCAAAATTGAAATCACATCCACAAAAGATTTGAAAAGTTGTAAAAGTCCTAAGGACTTTTGGCAAAAGGTTTCAAAAAAGGGGTGTTTCTGCTGGACAATAAAAATAAAGATGATGTTGATGTTCTGGAAACATTGAACAAAGTGTTATGTACCTATGGGAGAAAATTGAAATCACTTAATAACATTAAAAAAACTGTATATAAACCAAAAAATCTAGGGAAAAGGTATAAGAAGTAAATAGTTTTGGAATAGTCGAGGGGAAAATTAAATTTTTAACTGTAGAAAATAAGTAACTATGTTCAAGGGTTAAAACTAAATATATATCATAAATAGGAATCAAACTTTTAGTATTTATCTTAAAGCAACATGGAATAAAAAGTTTTAATTAATTATTTTTTTTAGTGGAGCAGTTTCAATTGGGATTCATACGACTAACTGAACACGCTTTTTCCCCACAACGGAGTTCACCATTAGCTGCAGGTTTTGATTTGAGAAGCGCATACGATTATGTAGTACCAAAACTTAACAGACAGTTAGTTAAGACAGACATTGCAATTACATTACCTGATCAGTGTTATGGTAGAATAGCTCCTAGGTCTGGTCTAGCGTATCATAATTTCATTGATGTCGGAGCAGGTGTAATCGATAGAGATTCCACGGGAAATGTATGTGTTTTACTTTTCAATCATTCTACTAAAGACTTTGTTATTTAAGAGGAGATATAATAGCTCAGCTTATTTGCGAAGTGGTAGTGTATCCAAATTTATGTGAGCTTACTGACCTGGGAGAAACCGTGAGAGGGTTAAATGGGTTCGGTTCTAGTGGTGTACAGTAGTAATATATAAAAAATTACCTATTACTTTAAAAAACAAATAAATACTCCTCACTTTCAGATTTACTTGAACGTGATCTTCAATAGCCTGCCCGATTAAATCTCCGTTGTAAACATGTCTAAAAGATCTATACCAACTACGTCAAGAGATGAGCCGATGGATGTTGATTTTCACCATTGTGTAAATAGAAGTAAAAAACAACGTCTTGAAGCTTGTCATAGTGGTAGTGTTTTTGTGGAAATCAAAAGTGCATTCGGAGGAATTTTAAGAACATATTACCTTAAAAATGATAGCGATGAAATGAAAGACATATATTTGTTTTTAGAATCTCATAAGACAAAACTTTTGCAATTAGTAAATGAACAGTTAACTGTAAACGGTGCAATTAAGTTCAATATTGTTTTAGAATGTACATATATTAAACACCTTAGTGAAGAAACTCAGGCTAGAGCCTTTATAACTAAAAACAAAAAAGTTTTGCTTGACTCATCGATTGACTTGATAGTTAAAAGAATGTATAGGAAGATTTGTCAAGAAGAAAGTGAGTATCTAGATAAAGGGAGTGGTTGGACACTGATGAAAATAGATGGTATTCTCGTCAGATTTAGCAGATACAGACCTCTCAGAGGTAGTATCCTCTTCCTCAAAATATTGCAAACAAGAAAGCTGTTATAAATCCAAAAAACTTAAATGACAATGAGTGTTTTAAATGGTCCATTTTATGTCGATATGTGAAAGGAGTACACCAAGAACGTATAAACAATCGCTATTTTAATGTACAAAAAAAATTTAATTTTGATGGAATTAAATTTCCCACACCACTTAGTCAGGTGAAAAAATTTGAAAAGAACAACCCAAATGTTAGTGTTAATGTTTATAGTTTTAATGAAAGCAAAGAAGTTTATCCTTTGAAAGTATGTAACAAGGAGCTTAAAGAACATTTTGATCTGCTTCTCTTTACAAATAATGTAGGTGTAAGTCATTATTGCTATATTAAAAATTTTTCTAGGTTAGTCAGGTCTCAGGTAACTAGTTTTAGAAAGCAGTCATCTTTCTGTAAGATATGTTTTAAAAATTTTCAGGGATCTAGGTCTAAAGCACAGTTAAAGAATCACATGAAAGATTGTATTTCCCATAAACCTGTTAAAGTTATTATGCCTGCTGACAGTGATGATTCAGACGAACCATCATTTTTATCTTTTTCAAACTTCCATTTCATGTATCCTGTACCCATCATAGCTTTTTGTGATTTTGAATCTATTATAAAAAAACCTGTGGTTGAAGAAAAATTGTCTCAACATGTAACTGTAAAATTTATCCATGAACCATTGAGCTTTTGTGTATATTTTGCATATGATACAAACAGTTTGTCAGACGAAATAATAAACAGTTTGCCAAATGAACCATACTTGTATAGAGGACCTAACGCCTCTAGTAAGTTTGTAGAGTATATTGTAAGCATGTCAAATCTGATTGGTGACATTTTAGATGTAAACAAAAAAATGATACCTCTTACTCAGGAAGAAAAAGATAGAATCAAATTAACCACTCATTGTGAATGTTGTAATTCAGAGTTTACTGAAACTTTTAACCAACCTTGCAAGGACCACTGTCACTTAACTGGTCGTTTCAGATCAGTCTTATGTTATTCGTGTAACTTAAAACGTCAAAATCAAAAGTATCTGCCTGTTGTAATACATGGAAGTTCAAATTATGATAGCCATTTTATTGTAAAACATCTAGGATGTGATAAAAAAAGAGTTGAAGTAATAACTAATAGTAAAGAAAAATATATTTCATTTGTTAAGCATACAGAAAGCGGTATAAAAATAAGATTTGTTGATAGTTATAGGTTTATGGGAAGTAGTTTAAGTTCTCTTGTACAAAACTTAAGCTTAGATCAATTTATTCACACAAAGATGTTTTTTAATCATGATGATCTACCATTAGTCACTAGAAAAGGTGTTTATCCATATGAGTTCACTGATTCGTGGGAAAAACTTGATTTTACCCAGTTACCAAACAAATAATCTTTCTATGTCTCTAAGTGAGATTAGTGAATCAGATTACGAACATGCTAGGAAAGTTTGGGACAGGTTCCGGTGTAAAACACTAGGTGATTATAGTGATCTTTATCTTAAAACAGATGTGTTACTTCTGTGTGATGTATTTGAAAATTTTAGGCTAGTGTGTCGATCGAATTATGGGTTGGATCCTGCTCATTATTTAACTTTACCCAGTCTTACTTTTGATGCTATGTTGAAATTTACAAAAGTAGAACTTGAGCTTATTGATGACTATAATCAATATCTTTTCATTGAGAAAGGTGTAAGAGGTGGCATCACACAGTGTGTAAAACGTCATGCAAAAGCAAACAATAGTTATATGGGTAACTCTTTTGATCCTGAAAAAGACAGCTCATTTTTAATCTATATAGGTGCGAATAACTTATATGGATGCGCAATGTCAAAACCTATACTAAAAGATTCTTTTAAATGGCTTACAAAAAACAGATTGAAAGTTTTGATGTGATGTCTATACCTGAAAATGGGGATGTTGCATATATATAATTGAGTGTGATGTAAAATATCCCTATCACTTACACGATCAACACAACGACTTACCATTCTTATCAGAAAATAAATGTCCTTCAAGATCAAAACAGGTTAAACTCCTAACAACTTTAGAAAATAAAAAGAAATATATTTGTCACTATTTAATCCTAAAACAAGCTTTGACACAAGGTCTAAAACTTAAGAAAATCCGCAGAGTGTTGAAATTTAATCAGAGCACTTGGTTAAAACCCTATACTGATTTTAACACACAAAAACGTAAAGAAGCAAACAATAATTTTGAAAAGGAGTTTTATAAACTTCTTAACAATACAATGTTTGGAAAAACTATAGAAAACATAAGAAAACGAACTAATCTAGAGCTAGTGACTAACGCTAAAAGAGTAGAAAAACTTGTTGCTAAACCTAGTTTTAAGAACAGAATTGTATATCGTGAAAACATTTCAGCAATTGAGATGATGAAAGATAAACTGTATTTCAACAAACCTATCTATGTAGGCTTTACTGTACTTGAACTATCAAAATTACATATGTATGATTTTCATTATAATGTTATAAAACCTTTTTATGTTGATAAGATTGTGAATGTACTTTACCTAGATACAGATTCATTTTTTATGAAATATTTACTTCGGATTTATATGAGGATTTTATCAATCCAAAACTAAAATCCTATCTTGATCTCTCTTACTACCCTAAGGAACATAAATGTTATAACGAGAGGAATAAAAAAACTCTCGGCAAATTTAAGGATGAATGCGTAAGCATTCCTATTTTAGAGTTTGTTGGTCTCAAACCAAAACTATATACATACACTACAATGAATGATGAATATCTAGTAAAGAGTCAGGGACATAGGATAAAAAAGCTAAAGGAATCACAAAACCAGTTGTGGATAAAAAAAATTCACTTTGAAGACTTTCTAAACTGTCTGTATAATAAAGTAAATGTAAGGCGTGATATAGTTATATTTCAGTCAAAAAACCATAATATTAAAACTCTGTCTGTAAATAAACTAGCTTTAAACCATAACGATGATAAGAGAAATGTTTGTGAAAACGGTGTTGAAACGATTGCCTACGGGCATTATAAACTATAATTCTAAGGAAACATCATCATCATCTGTATTATTTACTCTTTGTTGTGTGATTATGTAAATATTGTAAATAAAAATAAATGTTATACTAATATTGTTTTCTTTTCCACCTCTATGCTATAGATATATGTAAGTATAAAGGAAAATTAATAAGCAAAAACATTTGGATTAACATGATTCTTTATTAAATCAACTACATAATTTTCTTTACAATACCAGACAAAGGTAAATATTGAATTAAAGCATCATGAATGATCAAACAATAAGCTGCTGTATTATCAGGTACTGCAGCAGAAGTTTGAATTTCCAGTCGTATATCAAGTGATCCAGTTTTTAGCGTTTCCACTTGCTTAGAACAGTCAATAACAAAAAAAGGAGTTTTAGCTAAATATGTTGCTTTATCAAGACAAGGTTGGTCATCACATCCTGAATAATAAGAAGATTGGAACCTTGTATACAAGTCATACATTAATGACTTGTTACCGTTTAAGTTATCATATGGATAGTATTTGCTGTTGAGGTACAGTTTCACGTTTTGTAGATTACAAAAATCGAAATGAGATGCATTTTACCAGCATTGTCTTTACGATTGGTTTGAAAACCTAGAATAACATATCGTGGTTTTTCCATGACTGAACTAGTTTTAACTGTCCATGTTTGAAACTGCGAAGCTGGTAAAGATGGATATTCATTTAATTGCCATTTTCTAAAAGGAATAGAAATGGGTTGATCTTTCTTTACAATTTTTAAAAGAGATAATTTTATATTGTCTTCAACTTGTACATAAGGTACTTTCCAAACAACTTTTGATAAATCTATTTTAAAATCATGTAAAGCAGCTCCACTCTGAATGATGACATTCTTGTCACTTGATGCTCTCAAAAGTACCAACTCCTGTTTAACATTCAATAAAATATGATTATAATCTTCTGCGAATCCAAGAAGCAATTTCAGTGGTATGCAAAAAGAAAAATTGGTTTTACCACTTAAATTTTCTACTGTAGTATTTTTCCAACCAGCATTTTCCATCCAGTTGACATCATTAGGACGAGATGTAAGTATATTTTTCATTGTAGTCGTAATACCAACATATTTTACTCTATCAATTTCTGTACCACACAATTCATATCGTATTTCATTAAACAAAAATCCCATAGCATTATTTACTAATTCTGTAGTTGTATGGTCGGAATTGTCTGCAGTCTTTACAATTTTTCCTTCAACCAAAAGAAAACTCCGACTTGGTAATGTGTATACATCTTGTTGGTGAACTGGTATTCTAATTTCATCACTATTTTTTAAGGAATTCGAAGAGTATGGATTGTGAGAATGTCATTCAATATTTATTACTGAATCATCAAAATTAACATTTTCACCAATATCCAAAATCCTGTTCATGATAAAGGAGTTTTAAATATACCTAGTGAGTTAAGAAATATGCGATTCCTCAGTGTTAACGGCTTCACTGTTCGAGGAATACTGACATTTGAAGGAGTAGTCTTATGAAAGGCTTTAACTAATTTTGTAGAAGATGTTGAGGGTGAGTTAAACACCAAGCCCATGGTTATTTTCCTGGTTCCTCTCTAATGTGAACGCGTAAATTAATATTTTCACCTCTAAAATTAACTAAAGAACCGTTTTGATCTTCTAGTTTTATATTAAATTCTGAGAAATTATTTTGTTTGTAAATTGGAAGATATTGTACTGATTCATGTCTTTCTACAATTTTAAATCCAGGCCCAACCACTGGATAAAATTCGTGTAATACATGACCTTCAATTCCGTCTCTATATGAACCTCACACAATATTACAAGTGATTCGTATGACATCAACTTTGTTAATGTTCACTTGACTTGATGATACATGCCATTTATTTGCATCCAATATTTTAGTACCTTTATCTGTGAACCCGAGTAAAATACCTAAATTGTAAGGTTGTGAAACATCTATTTTCTTAGAACACCATATTTCACTTTTAAGCTTATTGTTATTTGCTTTTAACTTGAACGTTGTGTTTGGATCTATCTCTTGTAGCTTATTGGTAATGTACTTATGAATGACTTCTATTTCATAAGATCCTGTTGGAAGACGTACCGTATTGGAACCGATGTAAAGTATGTTGTTCACATTTTCTTCAATGTTAGGAATTGAATTGTAAGTCATCAAATCTAAGAAACCCATTTCCCTGTCGTTAGATCTAGACAAATCTAAGGGAGGAAATAGCGTACACTTGAGATAAGATGATCTTCCTGTTATACAAATCATTTCTTCACGAATAAAAAGTCCAAACACAAATGACCACAATTAAATGTATTTTTCTTCTGTCTTGGAAAGTAATTATATTTGATTGTAACGTGATGGGGTCCGCTGTTAAAATAATTATATAGCTCTGTGGGTGGTCTTAAATTACCAAAACTGTCAAATTATTCTACATCGTATCCACGTTTGACATAACATACCCAATGCGTACCTTTTCCATTTATACTATCTAAATTAACAACTGCAGATTCATTTTCATTAATTTTAAGAGGTAACAAGTCTCTCATAAATACTCCTCTAAAGTATGGTAACTTTAGAAGGTTAGCACATTTTAAAATATCAAAATGTGATAGCGGTTTATTTGGAAGCTTATCTATTATTTCTGATGAGTACTTTTTTTTAAATCCTGATCCGGAATACGGTTTTAAATATAACCCCTTTAAGGTTTTTTTCTTTTGCTTTGCAGTGTTCTTCTTCTTTGTCTTTTTTTTCTTAACATTTTTTTTATTTTTGATTGTTTTTACCTGTTTTCTGTTTTGTTCTACTTTCTTCTTTAATGACCCACCACTTAAGTTAGATTTTGCTTTCATAATATTTGTAACTGCCCACGCTGCAGCTTTTTCACCTAAACTTGAATCTGATGCTTTAAAACTATTCCAAGCTTTTTCAGCCAATATTCTGTCTGCATCTGCTCTTTGTTTAGTATCTTGATATTTTGAGTACGCTATATCATGTTCCTTATAAGCTGCGTCTAAACCGTTAATTCCTGGATCGTTTCTACTTAATCTCGTTTTTAAATCTGTACCAGGGCCGCAGTACTGATAAGCTCCAGGTAAATGTAATTCAAAAGGTAAAATATCAATCCCTCGATTTATAATAGCACTTGTAGTTTTTCCAAGTGTACTTAACAGTCCAGAGCCACAATAACGACTGAAGCGATTGTTTCGCACAGCCATTTCTTAATACATCTAAGAGACGTCTTCACTTACTGGAGAGTCTATTTTAACTGAAAAAAGATCAAGCCAATCTATGTTTTTATGTTTTATAACTTTATTTAACCATTCTGATTTAGACATCTTTTTCTTACTCCTTTTGTGAATTTGATAATATATTGCGTACCTACATTATATCAGCAATATTTTCTAGAAAATATAATACGTTCACAGCATCGTATATAAACTTGGGTTTAGACAGATTTGTAATAGTAGCACTCTTTGCATCAAGTTCCTTAGATTTTTTATTAAGTAGTAATTTGTATTGAAGTATTTTAAATTAATGATGTCATACTCCTCAACTGGTTCACTAGCAGTACATATAACTTTTTTTTAGCATCAAACTTTCCATTTTCTATCTTTAAACAGTCTTCGATAGAATCGTTCAAATATTTCACGTTAACTGCATCTTTTAAATTTGAAGGTTTTCCAACATTATTTTGATATTTTTAGATTTTCTGCATTAAATAAACTCCTACCTTTATTCCTTAACAGACTATTGTTTTTATATAGTTTAAATTTACAACATCGTTCTTCTCAGTAGGTTCTCTAAAATTACATAGTTTCTTATTTTGCATATCATAATTACCTTCGGTAGTAAGTTCAAATCCTTCTTCTTTTGGACCTCTAAGAACCTTAGACGATCTTCAATGGTGACCGAATTTATCAACACTCATGATCCACGTATACCGTGTGAGGAATTGAAATAAAATGAATAATGTTCAATTTGATAACAGTATTTAATTATTTTCACTACAACGTTTTGACAATAAAGGTTCTAATTCAAGTAGTTCTTCCATAATTGAGTTAATTTCATTTGAATTACCTGTGTTCCCTGCTTGTTGAGATGCCAATAATAACCTCAATCGATCTACAAGTTCATTTGGATCGTAAAATAAACATAATTTGTTGAAGTTTTTGTTAAATTAATACCACTCCCTGTAGCTGTTTTATTTACCAAATCAGAATATGTTGACATGTGATGGTCTTCAAGTACTGGTTCACGATTAATCAGTGGAGCAATTATATTTTTATATTTACTTCCTCTGTTAGATCTAATTTTTCCTGTCGCTGAATAATTCACTCTATAAACGTTAGTTTCTCTTAAAATATTAGCATATGCATTTAAATCCTCTTCAGTATAAATATAATCATTTGGAATGTTCATAAATATTAATTCATAAAGACCAGGTGTACCTTTATATCTTTTTCCATCTATTAAAATATCATCAACATGAATATCTATTAGTTTGTCTCCTATCATCCAAGAATCACCATCGATACGAATACTATAGTTATGGTCTAGACTTTTACCTCCTTGTATAAGTTTTAGAAAATAATCTCTAGCAATTTTTCCCTTAAACTCACTTTCTACAAATTCCTTTGCAAGTTTTTTTTCCTTGGGGTGTTTTTAATAATTCCTGTCCACTTGTTGACTCGTATACCATTTCTTCATCCACCTGCTTCGGCGTTAGTGTAATCATTTCATTGTCGTTATTATCATTTATTAATTCAGTTTCCATATAAGAATCATGACTTGCTAATCGTTTTGCAGAAGGAAGCTCTTCACTATTATCATCATCATAATCACTCTCATAATCAGGTTCAGTTGGAAGATTTAGGTGAGGCTTTCTCTTAATTCCTTGAGGATGTTGAGGTAAGAAACGTTTTGCAGGTGTTTCTTCATGGTCTACTATATTTTTCCTCTTAAGTTCTTTCTCAATTTCTTGCTGTTGCTGAAGCTGTTCACCTTCCTCAACGGTTCTGATATTGGTTTTAACTTGTTTTTCCACATATCTTCAGTTTCTATAAGGTCACGTTTAAGTGCTCTATGTTTTAGTTTTATATTTTTCCGGAGTTGTGTAATTTCTTTGATAATATCTTCTTTTGTTTTGCTACTTTTTTTCATTCTCTATTGGTTAGCATTGATTGTCCTCCATTGGTTTATTCTTATTCTCCATCTTTACTCCTTGATCGTTAAACATCGACTGAAGGAGTAAATGAGAATCAAAACGATTTGTAACCCCTCCCTTTATAGTGTTACAAACATATCTAATCCTGATCGATAACGTCCTTTATTAAGTTGACTTTCTCTATCGATAACAATAAATTTATTGATTCCTTAATCCCATACCCTAAAGCAAATAATTTTAAATGTATCGAAACTCATATCAGGGTTTACATGATCATGGTAAATATGTTGCAAGTTCCGATCATCTTGTTTCAAAACAACTATAAAATTAGCATTATCACGTACCAACTGTTTTGGAATATAACTGTACGTTTGACAAATATAAAACGTATCAACAGCATTATGTCTTCCCATGGAGAAGTAATTTTTTATATTACTTTGTTTACCACAAGCTACATCATCAAAAATCATTATAGAATTTGGTTTCACTTCAATTGGGTGTGGGACTTCATCGTTGTCTGAAAACGAGAAGTATCCGATCTCAGGAAGTTTTTTTAACACACATTCCAAAACTCATACTTTGACTGATACAATGATTTCGAGAATATATAAATATTCTCAAAAAACAGACCTTGCTGAGAAAATAATAAATTTAACATTAAGTTCGTTTTCCCGCAGTTGGAAGGACCGCAAATTATACATCTTATAGCATTAGGTAATAAATCACCATGATGTTTTTTTGTATTCTGAATCCTTCTTCATTATTATATCTAAATTTACAACAGAAAAAATATTTTTTTGTTTTTCAAACTTCATTACAGAAGATCTTTTTTATCAATCAAACTGTCATGTGTTTTATCAAATCCTAACCAACGCACTAGAACTTTATCACCTTTTTTCTTAACAATCTTTTCTACTAAATATGTGTCTTTGTATTTAGTTTTGTTTAGTTCCTCTTGATAGAATCCTCCTTTAATGACATTCCCATTAACATCTCTTAATATATATGTTATAGGTTTCGTTAACGTTTATTTCTGGCTTCTAACACCGATTCCTTTACTAACACCGATAATTTTCTTCCCTTAAAATTTAAGGAATTTTTTACATTCGGACTGTTTAAATAAATATTCTGATAATTTTAGAGGTTTTAAAATTTTTTCTTTAACTACATCATGTTTGTCAATTCTAGGTTTTACTTCAACAATTCTTTTTTTATTAGCCGAACTAACATAATTCTTTTCAACTTTGATCGCATGAGTAATTGTATCTGCTTTTTCAATATGAATCATTCATTTTTTAAATAAATTTTCTGCACCAACATTAAAATCGTTCTTCATTTTCCATACTTTTTCATCAAATTCAGTACTCAAAGTTAGCAAATTTTCAATTTTGTTATCATATACTGCTATAAAATCTTAAATTTTTACATCAATAACACCTGAATCTGGAGGGTTTTGTAATAAATTTCCAATCTCATCAAACTCATTTCTCAAATTTATTTTCATCAAATATTATGTTAAAACTATTAACATTATTTTGAATAATTTCATCTATATTTTAAATATATTCAGAGATTACCTGTGTACTAAACAAATCAAAAATATTTTGCGAATCCATATTTATTAAGTAATAATTTCTTGACCACTTCTTTAAAATCTTTACAATTAGTCAGTTTATTCAAAACAAACACACATAAATGACCACAAACTGTGGGATCTTTACAGTCTTGAATCTGAGAGTCATTGTAGTAGAAATTTGTTTTTTTTCAAATATATGATCAATTCTTTCGGTGGTTTGTCCTCCATTCTTCCATATGAATCAAAATAATATGCATTTTTGTAATTTTTATAATAGCAAATCCAATGCTTTCCACGTCCCATAATCGAGTCTAAATTCACAATTCCACATTAAAATTTCTTAAATTTTTCAGAAAATGTATCACGCATAAAAATCCCTGTAAAATTTTTATTGTTTTTGCATATTTCTTCCAATTCTCCGAATGTTAGTGGTTTGATCTAAAATTTTTTTTAGAGTTTGATTTCACACAATTCAAAGTTTTTCATCTAATCCCCACCCTGTGACATCATCAAATAAAAATTGTGATGAATTTAATGAAAAACTTGCAAAATTTAGACTGTATTTTGATAAGTTTAGTTTAGATGCCACAAAAATCTTGTGAATATTGCTCATAAATTTGTTCAATACAATGGCCCACATGATGATAAATTAAAAAAAAAATTGAATAAAAATTAAATTATTTTACAAAAGATTTGAACATTTTGGAGAAATCGCTTCAGAGAAATTATTTCCTGATGAAGCAGAAGGTTCAGATTTTTCTAAATAAATGGCGCTCATATTTTGTGTGAGTTTTAAGGCAAAAACTGCAAGAAATTATATAAAATATCATGCAAACATTAACGGAGTTAAAAGAATGTCGGGAAAATGTGCTGAATGTAATACTAAAAAGAGCCAATTTATAAAACTTGACATATTTCCTTAATAAATAGAGATGGCTGGACATTACAGTGCTTTCGATCTTTCTATAATGCAATATTAAAGATATTTGAAAAAATGACATTGGGATGATATTTCTCAAAAATATGAACTATCGAAAGATATGATGCGATTGTACATAATAAGTTAAATTGGTATAACATTGAAAAATATCAAAATTTGTCCTCAGAATTCATTAGAGAAAATATTCATTATCAATTGAAAGAACTCATGTATGTTATTTGCCTTTACCAAGATTTGAGCACAGGATTTTTTGGAAGAATTTAAAGGTTCAGTTGATTGGAACAACATTATAGATAGCGGTTACCATCTTGTGCAAATTTTATTGAAATATGTGGCCGAAATTGCTGAAATTTAAAAAAGAGAACCCTAAATATGATGAAGTAGATAATAATTAAATCACTAAAATTTCTATCTTATCTTATAAAAACGTAAATAAAATCGACTTATACATGATGTTTTAAATTTTTGTAAAAAAAAACGTTTTTTGAACTTCTTTCTTAATAAATGGCAGGCTACAGAAAGTATGCAAATGATATTGAAAGTGAAGAGTTTTTTTAAATTTTTTATCCGATTGATAAGCAACATCTGAACGAACCAAATAAAAAACCAGAGTTTAATAGTTATTTTGGCGATAAATTTTGCTCGTCTAACTTCCAGTTTTATATTTCTGAAACTTTAACAAAACGAGATGGTCAAGCATATTTAAGATTAACAAATTATGTCAGGTAAATTGATAATTTTATACCATTTATATTCTCTAAAAATTGTAATTAAATAGAGAGAGAGAGAGAGAGAGAGAGAGAGAGAGAGAGAGAGAGAGAGAGAGAGAGAGAGAGAGAGAGAGAGAGAGAGAGAGAGAGGGAGAGAGAGAGAGAGAGAGAGAGATACTTTGATACTTGATACTTTCTTTATTTACCCTGCCCCGGTTTGGACCAGAGGTCCACTCTTACACCGGGACAGGCTCAAATTTGTACAATTACATTGTTTTTTTACAGAGTTGTGGCACACAGTTTTATAATAACACACATGAAACATTGTCTATTATTTAAATCATAATAATCTTAATTAACTTTATCTAAACTTTAAATTGAATTGTTAATTATAATATATTATTTGACTAAAATTATTTCACTTTATAATTTTTGTCGATTTAGAAAATACTAGCTACAATTATTTTCTACGGAAAACGTTTACACAATTTATATTAATCTATTTTATAAATTAGGTGTAGTTCAATGTGTAGCCATAAGGTTTGTGATATAGGCTAGTAGGTAAAGGGTTTCTCATTGTGTGTTAAATCAGATAAATTATAGTTTAGTTAGCTTTTGATAGTTTATATGTTAGTTAATATATGCGTCACACAATATTGTATTTGATTAGATAGGCCTAGTTTTAGTTTAAGGTATGAATAGGAAGTTTGAGGGATGAACATTGTATTGCATTAGATTGGTAGCTGGGTGTACGAGTGTCAGGATGTGCATTGATTTGACGGCTGCTCAATAAGGCACCTCAAAACTGTGACATTGCTGAATTTTAGTAATCTGTTTGCGAGTTTTACTTGGTTCCGTGAAAAACTTATTAATATCCCCAATGGATTGTTACAAAACTTTAACACACAGCTTGGCAGAAGTTGGTAGGCTGTACGTCTTTAATAATAATAATACGTTAAATATGATAAGCATAAAATAACTCAATATGCCATCGTAATTTTGAAGCTCCTATGATAAATAAACCTTGCTGGATGCTCGGACTTAAAAAACGGTAGCCCATGTACTTAAATAATGTATCTGGATTGTGGACTTGCTGGATATAAAATCACCGGCAGTTGGGCTTGACCTTCAGTACAGAGAATGGTACGGGTTCACAGTTGCAATAACTACTGGAATTACTGAGATGTGTAAGTAATATATAACAGTTATTAACTTACATTAACTTCAAAGGTTTTTCAAACATTAAGATAATCAAAATTTGAGGTAAAATCAATCCGTTCAAAATTTACAATTTGTGGAGTAATTCTACTATAAATCTGAGAGAATGAGATTAGGAGCGGATCACGTTGTTTGCACTTATTAATAATTGTTTAAAATAGTCTTTAAAGACTGGTTAGTTGTTAAAAATATATGAACACCAACACAAGAAGACACAAACACAAAGTAACACAAACACTTAAAGAAAGTAAAATCAGGTTTTGGGTAGAATAAAATAAATGCATCACTAATTTGCTTTATTTACGATTGAAAACAATCACTTTTTATTTTTAATTGTTTAAGTTACTCGTGGTAATGCACTGCAAGTTTAACTTTTAGGTTATATTCATATTCCCATAACCTTCACGAACCAAGGTTCGGTCGGAACGGAACAAGCTGTAAGTGTAACTACCGTAAGCTGTAGTTTTACGATTACCAGCTGGTGCAATACAGTTTTTTGTAACCAGAGAGACCGGTGGGGGAAGTAAGTTGGGAAATTTATCCCCTTCCATGAATACTGCATATGGTATACCCTCACTTAATTCTTAAATCAAATCATTTTAAGCATGATAAAGGTAAGCTATAATAATTAATCTAGAACTGTAATATAACATTGCTATGATTTGCAGGTGATGTCAGCGGCACAGATTAATTTGATTGGTGGCAGCAGTATAGATGTATAAATAAGTAGCACTTTTTGATCACTGTCATGGATTTGCCCACTTGTGCCACTAGTAAATTCAATACGTTCTACTTTTTTAGCAATTATGTTATATTAGAAGTTTATTTTGTTACACCAGTATATCACAAAAACTGTTATTATTGGACCCTGCTGACAAGTTCTAACTTAGCGGGGCCAAATGCATGTTTCATTGGTGAATAAATAAATTATATTCTATTCAATATATTTAGTTCCTTACTATATAGTTCCTTAACTATATTTTATTTCTTTAATAGTACAATAAACTGTCACTTTAATTTCAGCTTTTTTCCCTCCATATTAAAACAGATCATGGTATTTTTAACTTTGTCTGCGTACCTAATTTCTTTAGCTTCGTCTTGTAATACTAGATAAACTAATATTGTATGACTTTGGTATTGCAACGTCGTTGTGAAGAACTAGTCTGTACCGTTAAAATATTTATCAATTACAGTGTAAATTCTGCAATCGAGCAGTTTTAAATCCAAAAAAAGCTTATTCATGTAACTACGTTTAGCATCCCGGTGATAGTTTAATTTATGTATACGAACGTTTTACAGTTTTGTAAATAATAAATTAGATGGTGAAAGGTGAAATCATCGATGAATTCTAAATAATAAATCTATATAGAAAACAATATGTTTTATCATTTAAAGGTAAAATAAATTATTCTTCATGAAAGTTTTAATGAATTAACAGTCATGTATGATATTAAATAGATCCAAAATTATGGAATACTGTTGTAGGGGTTAATAAGTCTAGTTTTTGGTTCAAAACAATTTTTTATAATATATACTACACGTTTTCGTCAATATGTTATATTCACAAGGACTAATGTTATTGTCACTCTTCAGAACAGATAACAAATAAAAAACATTGGACATTGCGCATTTTAATATGAACTATATATTTTAATAAAATAGTCCATGATGGCCAAGCGGCCTAAAACATAGTACTTTATATCTGAGTTAGGGATTGTGCAGGTTTACACCATGTACAACCAACCTTGTATTGCATCGACTCTCCTGGCTATTCTGTTTGATGAAAACCTCACACATGCCAGCGTCTTATGAGGGCGGACCGGTTGAGTTTTAAAAGGATATAAAGTTTCCTTTTAAAAAGATCAATACAAATAGTTCATAAAATCTTTTTTTAGTGATAATATTGAGAGTAAACGTCTACGAAAAGCTTAAATGCGCTCATCTTAGGAAACTGAAAAAGAGAAACTCAATGAGTTAAAAGAGACTAAATATAAAATTGAGTTAACACTAATGAAAAAGACACAAACTAATGGCTGGAAACCTCTGTATTTTAAGTGTAAAAATTACAATTCGAAGAAGACACCTATGAGTACGGAGATCACGAGTTAGGGACATTAATGTTTACTTGGATTTTGTAAATATAGAATCTATTTATCCATGAAGTATGTTTTGATAACACACTAGAGTTCTCCTGTTTCCATGAGCCAATTATGTGTTAAAATATGTCCTCACCTAAAATTGTAGAAGCTGTTTCACGTTCTAGTTGTTGTCGACAAGTAACTGCTATTTCTTTTTCATATGTCGATACCAAAGAATAGTTATAGTCAAAGTTTGACTCCATATCAGACCAAATAATTCGACTTTCACACACACACACACACACACACACACACACACACACACACACACACACACACACACACACATAATAATATATATATATATATATATATATATATATATATATTATTATATATATAATATCTTATTAACTTGTTTTGAATTTTATATTTTCCGAAAAATATTCCATATTTATCATGATAAAACTTTTATAACATGATTTAAGGAGTTAAATCAAAGTATTGAGGACAAATTTCATTTTTAATTATAAAGCATATTAAATACTTACTACTTTTTTCATAATTACACATCTGTTTACTTTAAAGATTAACTTAAAACCAACTTAAGTTGTTTATTAAACATTAAAATATAATACATAAGGTAAGTATTTATTATTATATAATTTATTGTATATAATTTATTACAATTCCAAATCCATAAAATAGTAAGAAATCAGGTTATTATGTGATAAGAATGGTGTAAAATAAATCTCGTAGTGTCAATAATGTGGAATTTAATATCACTTGAGCCTGTATTACCACTTGAGCCACAGCAGGTGACACGGAAATGTAGGTCAGTGGTGGTGTTCTCTAACGAACGCCGCCTGCTGATTCCCCGTTTCTGCTACTCTTTTATCTCGATTAAAATATCTGAAGCTTATAATATTTTATACCGGTACATACAGGAAATAAGTGGGTATCAGTAAAATATTGTTTTAAAGTGACTGTTGTGTTTTTAGATACTAGTAATTTTCAAAACCTATGTGTAATAATAGTTTAAATTATAAAAAGAAATTATACATAGTTTGTAATATAAGTAAAATTTAAAATACATTACAGGGAGATATATAACATTACAGAATGTAGCCTTTTTAATAAGTCTCTTTAATGGTTTTAAACAGTAATAGGAATGTATTAGGTAAAGATAATTCCAGCGTCGATAAAAGATGAAAGGTAGAGAGAGAGAGAGAGAGAGAGAGAGAGAGAGAGAGAGAGAGAGAGAGAGAGAGAGAGAGAGAGAGAGAGAGAGAGAGAGAGAGAGAGAGAGAGAGAGAGAGAGAGAGAGAGAGAGAGAGAGAGAGAGAGACAATTAGACAATTATACAATTTCTTTATTTATCCTGCCACAGTTTAGACCTACGGTCCAATCTCCCACTGTGACAGGCCAACAATACATATATTACCATATATAAAGCGAGTTGTGACTGTTACATATTCAACAACAATAACAAAATTATTAATATGTTAATTGTATTACTTTGACTATTATGACTATGAAATACTTTGATAAATATTACACTCTATCATACAGATAGTTTATACAACAATGTAAAGGTTAAAGTGAACATTTATTAATATTAAGCTATTTAAGTTTAAACACTACTATTTCACTACTTTCTTACAAATATTTCCATAGTCTAAAGACAATTCTATTAAATACTTTGATAAATATTACACTCTATGGTACTGATAGTTTATACAACAATGTAAAGGTTAAAGTTACACATTATTTATCATAATTAAGGTGTTTAAGTTTTAACAATTACATTGAGATTTCCTACTTTCATTGTTCATATCTTTTCACGAGATTACATTTGAGCTTTTTCAAGAAATTTTTGATACTGGTACTATCTTTAATACTATTATCGAGGTTATTTAACAATCTTATTGACTGAGTGTGAAATGCCTTGCCATACACAACAGTTCTGTGTATTGGAAACTGTAAAATTGTACTACCAAAACGCGTTTATCTCAAATGTACATTTTCCATGAATCTGTATTTTTCATATAAATATTGAGGCTCTCTATTATTTAAAGTTTTATATGCTAATGATATTATATTATATTCTAAACGTTCTCTTATTTTTAACCATCCTAACTGTTTGTAGTAATTAGTCACATGGTCATCCAAACGTAAGTTAAAAATAAATCTAATACAGGCGTTTAAAGCCTTTTGCAAACGATCAATCATCATGTTATTCATGTCACAATAAGTCACCAAAGCATAGTCAAACAATGGAAGTACCAAACTAGAAATCAACATGATCTTAATCTCAACAGATGGTCTGAAACATAGACGTTTGAACTGATATAAGCATTGAAAAACCCTTTTATATACATAGTTAACCTGTTCTGACCAGGATAAAGTATTCATTATTCTAATCCCAAGATTTAACACCATATTCTCATACTTTAGAAATCTACCATTGATAGATACACGATTGACACTGTTTAGATCTATAGTGTTTAACAGTCTACTAGTCCCTAAAATTATTGATTTACATTTGGCAATATTTAAGCTCAAACTATGATCATTACACCATTGAAATAATGTGCTTAAATCAGCATTCAAACTTGCCACTGCATTTTTTATATCCTTAACATTAGTGTGTACATACAATTGTAGATCGTCAGCATATAACATTGAATTACTAAAAACTAACGATTCACATATTTTATTTATATACAAAGAAAATAGCATTGCAGAGAGAGTTGAACCTTGCGGAACACCCACAGGATTACGCCTCCAATTAGACAGTAAACCACTCACAGTTTTTACCCTTTGAACCCTATTTGACAAATATGACTGAAACAATTTGGTAGCATTATCACTAAAACAATATGATTTAAGGATTGATAACAACAATTCATGATGGACGCAGTCGAATGCACGTGTGAAATCAAGTAGAACCATCACAGTTAATTGACGTTTGTCCATAGCAAAGCGCACATCATCAGTAATACGGACCAGGGCAGTTTGAGTACTAAAGTTGGTTCTATACCCAGACTGATACTTATACAGTACATTAGTATTGCAAATAAATGTATACACCTGTTCATAGATTAACTTATCAAATACTTTACCGAATACACATAGAATATTTATTGCTCTGTAGTTGTTACAATCAGTAGGATTCTGTACTTTAGGCAACGGTAAAATAAGAGCTCTTTTCCATTGCTGGGGATACACGTTGTTCATTAAACAAAAATTAATAACATGTCTCAGGATAATCTTAATTTCCTCAAAAATTATAACTAGAAACTTAACATGAATTCCATCGCTGCCTACCGCATTCGATGAAATATTCAGTATAGCATGATGTATAGCTTCACAATTAATTTCATTAAAACTAAAACAATTATTTTGATCATTTGGTCCCAGACTATTATAATAAGCAATTAAGTCTAAATTTACACTATTACTTATGCCACAGAAGAACGAATTCAAATCATCAACCGAAACAACTGGATCAGAAACTTTTTTAGGTTCTTTTCCTACGCCTTGATTTTTTACAATTTTCCACATAGACTTATTATTTAGATCAGATTGAAAACAGTTCTCAAAGTAAACTATTTCTAGCATCCCTAATTAATCGTTTAATTCTATTGCGTAACAACTTATAGTTATTAAATACAACAGGATCTTTTGTTCTAACATACCTTTTATACATAGTGTCTCTTTCTTTCATCAGTAATCTGGGCTGACCATCAATCCAAGGACATGGATTTTTGTTTGTGTAAATACTTCTCTTAGGAATATATTTATCGTACAAATAAACCAACCTATTACACAGAATATCAACTTTGTCATCTATATTCTCACATAAATATACCTCGTTCCAATTCAACATGGCACATTCGTTTTTCAAATGATTTGTATCAATATTTTTAAAATCCCTAATAGTAATAAAATCCTTTTTCAATCCAAGTCTTAACTTTAAATTAAGTTCAACAAATATCAAATCATGGTAAGAAATCCCTGACACTGCTAACTGTCCGTGGTGTTTTACTCTAAAAGTGTCTTTACAAATAATCAGATCCAACAGAGTATCGGACGTAGGCAGATGATAAGTCGGGTTGAGAGGCAATATTTGCAAATTTAACAGATTAACCAACTCCAGTAACTGAGTTTTATCATAGAACCCTCTATTACTACTTAAATCTATATTTAAGTTTCCAATAATAACTAAATTATCATACAAAGGTAACAAGTTTGACACTATATCGAAAAATTCAGCCAAGTGACCAGCTTTAGGGGGTCTGTACATTACACAAAGCAAAAGTTTCCACCCATGACATACCTCCAAAATTAGAAATTCTGGTTTTTTGCAGTACTGGGCCTGTGATCTTGCTAAAACATTACATTTAAAAAAACTCTTATAATATACGGCAACACCGCTCACCCTCCCAGATATATATAACATTACAGAATGTAGCCTTTTTAATAAGTCTCTTTAATGGTTTTAAACAGTAATAGGAATGTATTAGGTAAAGATAATTCCAGCGTCGATAAAAGATGAAAGGTAGAGAGAGAGAGAGAGAGAGAGAGAGAGAGAGAGAGAGAGAGAGAGAGAGAGAGAGAGAGAGAGAGAGAGAGAGAGAGAGAGAGAGAGAGAGAGAGAGAGAGAGAGAGAGAGAGAGAGAGAGAGAGGAGAGAGAGAGAGAGAGAGAGAGAGAGAGAGAGAGAGAGAGAGAGAGAGAGGAGAGAGAGAGAGAGAGAGAGAGAGAGAGAGAGAGAGAGAGAGAGAGAGAGAGAGAGAGAGAGAGAGACTTTGATACTTGATACTTTCTTTGATTTAAAATACATTACAGGCAGATATATAACATTACAGACTGTAGCCTTTTTAATAAGTCTCTTTAATGGTTTTAAACAGTAATAGGAATGTATTAGGTAAAGATAATTCCAGCGTCGATAAAAGATGAAAGGTATATATATATATATATATATATATATATATATATTACCTTTCATATATATATATATATATATATATAGTTTAGAGAGAGAGAGAGATATTCGGATAGAGGAATGGTTCCGGAACACGTACAGGATACTTCTGAAGTTAGTTTTTCTCCGCTATGGCCACTCGCATTGAAATAGTTCAGAGAGAGGAGAAAAGGTCGACCGAGAAATGGTTTTGCACTTTTTGACTTTGAAAAGTCAGCTTCAATAATTGATTAAATTCACGTTATTCTCTCTCATTCCTTCTAAAACTTAAAAATATACTCATTCACTGATGACAAATCCCGATTTTTCCGTAATCATCTTTATAATCGTAAACATTATAAATAGTTGTATAATAGAATAAAATCGTTTTTATTTTATCACAGTTGTAAAAATTTATATACAAACATTTGCTCTGAAACATTTATATCTTTTTACATTTAGTTCTATAATTTCCATTGATAACAAAATTAGTCCCAACTGTTACAGGTGCGATAATAGAGGAGGATAAATCATTTATAAAAGTTTAGTTTGTAGAGATTGTAATTTCGTTTTGTTTCAAAAACCTAAACCACAGAAACATCGAAATAAATTAACAAATTTTATAATAATCTACTTACAAACTACAATATTGAGGCAAGAAGCAAACCAAATTTGTTTCAGAATTTAGATCGAAGAATAAACATTTTGAGTTATTTCTTGAAGAAAATATAAAAAACGAAATATTATTTGTAGAATGTGTAATATTTCTTGGTCTCAATAAGAATATTCACTAGTAACAGATATTACCTGTTATTTTTTATTATTTAGAATTAAAGTTTGATTATGACTTCAAACCAGACAGTTTTGATGATTACATAGTACATTTGGAGAATGTAAAAGAAGAACCCCGTGAAATAATGAGGCTTACTCACATTTTCCCGATTTCTCGATTGATTGTTAGCAAATTCCATTTTTTCGTATTTTACAATGAATATCTGTCTGTCCCAAAAGTGCGCTAGAAACCCCATATTTATATCTCCTACTATGGTTCACTTGCAGTATATGGTAGAGAAGGAGATAACACCTTGACGGAAGAAAATGGCAGTTTCAGATGAGTAATGATCTCAGGTAATCGTTGTTGGTAACTTATCTTCATTCCTTTATTTGCTTTTGATATTAAATTGTTCATAAAAAGTTACTTTCTCTAATTATGGTTTTGTAAAATATTTAAGGAGGTCTAAAACGTTTTCTGATGATTTATCTTATAATTTCAAAACGTATAATTCATATTACACTGTAGTAATAATAATGATTTTGTATTAGGAATATAATATTAAGGCAAATCTCTAAAAGTTAAAAATGTATTCTAAATGTGATTAATATCCAAGCAAGGCAGTATGGTTAAAGCAGTATTTCTTTTAATCTTCTAAATTAAACAATAATGTCTCAAAAATTATTTAGTGAGCACGTATCATTGGACTGCAATGTATACCTACTGGTCAGACAGGTCTTATTAATATGATATTATAATTACAAGCTGATATCTCGATGTTTTTCTTATTGATTGCCCATTAAACTCATACTCAATATTGTTAGGCTAATATTTAAAGTTTAATTCACTTATCAGAAGTCTATGTTTCCCTAAAGATTGTGAATTATGAAAAATGTTAGTAGTGGTCTTAACGTGAGTAAAATAATAATATAGTTTTTAATAAATGTCCTGCATCAAATTTATAAAAAAAAAATACTTTGAATATGGACAGATGAAAAAGTTTTTATTTTAATCCCTACATTGGGAGCGTAGCTAACTCTTCAACAACCAGGGATTCTTTTTATATGAAGAGGCTAAATAGACAAATATCGCATTAGTATGAAATTAAATTGTTAAAAAATGTGAGTATGCTATTAATGATTGTTTTTATTTAGTCTATTAATTTATTATAGAATATAAAGGATTTACTCCAGAATTTAGCAGGAGCAGGAATTTGGGTTTCTTGCATGAATCGTATAGAGATAATTCTGAGATAAATGCAAACAATACGTAATATAGAGTAATTATGAATCAAGGTCGTAAACCAACTTTTGTAAAATGAAGAGGTAAAGGAGTAAGAAAAGAGTTCTTAGATATAAACTCTGGGTGTTAGTTGTGTTGCGGTTAATGTTTGAAACTGGATTGTGCTAAATTATGTAACATGATGTTGAACAAAATAAATGAGACCTTAAGAAAACCAAAGAAAACATATTGGGTAGCTTTTAATGTGGAAGTAAGAAGCAATCTAGTAAGGGAAAACAGGTATCAAGGTCAAGTGGTTTTGACGATAAGGCTAACTCTCTGTTAAACGCCATAAAATAATCGTACTATAAAGTCTGCCCCGTTACAGAAAATTACTCGAGAAAAAAGCATGTTGGTAGAACCAGGGACCTAGAGAGAGCTCGTCTGAGGAGGAATGAAAATGTGCAAAGACTGTCATCAACTAATTAGGGATAAAATTGGACCTATAGTTTTATAAGCTGTTCAAATCACCGGGTACCGATTCCTGCTCTACTGCAGGAAAGTGCGGTGTTGCTCCTACGATTGTTTAGAACAAGCCTATTGACCGGAGTCATACCTTCATCACGGAGGACATCTAGGGTTATTTTTATTCCGAAGCCGGGTAAACCCTCCTATGAGGTTGCAAAGGCTTATACACCAATAAGCCTAACATCCTTCCTGCTCTAGAAAATGGAGAATGTTCTGGATAGGCATTTAAGGGATACAGTCCTCATCAACTTTCCCTTACATCTAAACCAACATTCTTATCAGAAAGGTAAATCTTGTAAAACAACTCTACATTGTTTTGTTTTAAAGATTGAGCAAGATATTTTACAAAAAAATTGTTTTAGCAGAATTCTTAGATATAGAAGGAGCTTTTAATAATACGAGTATTCACTTTATAGTGTCTAAGCTTACATCCAGGGATACTGTGGAAATGCTGTTAGATGCACAAAGAAAATGCTTATTAGCAGAAGAGCACAGGCATCTCTGTGCGGAGTCACAAGAGAGGTCAAAACGCATCGATAATGTCCACAAGGTGGTGTACTATCACCAGACCTGTGGTACAAAGTTGTGGATGACTTACTCTGGACTCTGATTAAACAGAGTATGTATGTTCAAGGCTATGTAGATGATGTTGTCATACTCATTCGGGGTAAGCACAACACGTGCTTGGAAATGATACAGAGATCACTGTCAATTGTGGAGATTTGGTGTAAAAGAAAAGGACTTGCAGTGAATCCTTCCAAAAGCTTCACGATATCATTTACAAGTAGGCGGAAGCTGTAAATTACACAGCTAGTCCTATGTGGGATCCGGATACAGGTAAGCAGGGTGTTTCAGTATCTAGGAATCAAACTGGTTGATAAACTCATCTGGAACAGTCATCTGGAATAATCAGTGATTTCAAACTACATTGATGATGGTGAGACGTGTGATAGGATGCACATGGGGGCTTACATCCGACATGTCACATGGGCTATACACCAGAGTCATTAGACCAGTGATGGTGTATGGCTCATTGGTATGGTGGCTGCAGCTCCAACAGGTGACTGCCGCAAAACCCCTGTCAAAGGTAAAGAGTTTGGCGTGCTTGGGGAAAATGGGCACCATGAGCCACGCCAACCGCTGCAATGGAAGTATTGCTAAACCTCCCAGCCCGTAAAATATATTTGTCATAGGATAGGTTAGGATGGCTGCCTACAGACTGTAATGCAATGGACATTGGCAGCATCACCATGCTAGGAAGCACTCCAAGATCTCAGAATTTCTCAAACTTGACATTTTAGAGATGTTGTCTGACAGAATATCAAAGGTTACGGACTGAGAAAAACTATTTCAAGTTATCATTGTGAATTTGAGACACACTGAGGGGAACGTACACGCAAAGCGGATGCTCAACAGATCATCAAGGAAAATTTCAGCAGATACCCTTAGAATGAGTAGAACGGAGATCCGTAAGATGACTGGTTTTGTTACATATCATTGGATATTCTGAAGCCCTGAACAGAACTGGTATCCGGTTCAGGAAACACTGTGCACGAAATGGGGCGAGGCTGACGAAGCAGTAATATTTGAATGTCTGGCATTACAGAGCAAACGCTCAAGGTCCCTAGGTTTTCTAGGCATACTGTTGGAACAGATAAGCATTGTTCAGAAGATCTCATGGTTTTAAAGATCAGGATTTTGCCTGATTAAACCTGAAAGATTGCATAATAAGCCAGATGGCTGAGAGGCAACTACCAGGCCCAGGAAACCTGGCCCTCTGTTATGTATATATATATATATATATATATATATATATATATATATTGAATTGAATTGAATTGGTTTATATCCAAAAGCTTACATTTCAATAGCCCCGCTAAGTACAACACTTGTCAGCGGGGTCCAAATTAAACTATCTTAACTAAATCATACAATGTATTTATTAAATTACGTATCAAAATTGGCAATTATTATTTTGTTAAAGTTTTCAAGAAAAAATAACAACATACAAGTTCGTTTGATTTTATCTTTACATTTTAAATTATAAACACTGATAAACCCGGTCTCTTAATTCTTGAAATTAAGTTCATGTTCCTAACTAACAAATTTGCACTGGTCATACAGTGTCATTGGATTGTATGATTTCGATTCAGAAGCAGTCGATGTCCTTACCCAATTCCAATCGGTATGAGACGAGAATAAATACCCCCTCCCATCAGGCGTTCCTTGTTCCTTGTTCCGCCACTACCAGTGTTTATTTCTGCAATGTCAATGCACGTGCAAAACTAGCATGAATGTTGCTCTAATTATTGAAGTTCATTTTAGTAGATTATCAATAAATAAATAAATGTGTTAATTTATTTCACCCATGTGTAACATTTACAGCATTAAAAATATGTGTAAACATGTCTGTTTGCCTATTTAGTCTGTGATATGTGTCTGTGCTATCCCTGTGCTTACCTAATTATGTTTTGGTATTGTGTCATTGTGTATGCGCTATTGTGCATGTGTTATTGAATTGTGTTTTGACGTATTTATATGTTGATAATAATATTTTTCCTACTCCTTCCAAAATTTAAGATATATCCTATTGCGTATTTTCTAGTCATATGTAACGAATTTCCTTTCCTTAACCTCTCTTACTGCAGTATAGTACGTGGCCACCACCACAAACTGCAGTCCCTCGCCTCTTTAGTCTAGGTTCTCATACCAATGGCAAACCCTAGCAAACAGTTTATTATTGTATTGACTCAATTCATATGTTATACTTGGCATGTGTTTACATTAAAAAACTATAATAAACTAATAAACTTTGACAAATACAAATTATATATTATTAACAACAAGAAAAACTATAGGCCATACTTTATAAACGTATATATAACAATTTCTTAACAACAATCCTATCATCATACCAAACATTTTAAACACAAACAACTGACAATATTATGTCAGAATTTGCAACAAAAATATATAATTTACTCTGTATGTGATTTTATCTATAATAGGGCAAGCAGATCCACCATACAATTTATGAAGCTTAATCAGGTTACATAAATAATTAAAAAATATTATACTAGACTATAATACAATAAATAAAATATTAAAATAACTATGTATACTATGCCTATATGTTTATCACATGTATAACAATATAACAATGTTTATTCGCAATATTCGAAAGCAAAACAAACCTGTAAAAAATATAACATGAACCACAATGACAGATTAATATACATTATATGTTTATCACAGCAGTAACCAAAATCCAACAACAGACGCCAACAATAACATAACTAAACTATAAAAAATAAAAATATTATGACATAAGTTAACAAAAAGTTATTATATACTATATATTTATCACAGCAACAATCATTATACAGCAGTAAATAAACCACAAGAACATTACAATAATAATATACGTACTTAACTACATTAATCACAAATTCTTATATATTAGAAACATAATAAGTTAATAATATATAGAAATTTTGTAATAATATCTAGAAATTTTTATAGAAATGTATATTCCAAATTTTTAACTCTTCCATTAATTCCTTATTGACGTTGGAGTAATCCATAGATAGAGCTAAGATGAGCTAAAGTCATTCAGTGAAAATATCTCTTTGTACAATTGCCCTTATCATTGAATATCCTGGATTTGGGTGGTTACAGAAGAGGTGTTAGAGAGCTTACCCGATATTAGCAACTACATCTAAGATCAACAATTTTCTTGGTTAATGTCTTTTTTTATTTTTTTACAAATATGTTTTATATTTATAATTACAAAAATAGTGTTTTAAACGATTTATTATTTTGTAAATAAATCCATTAAAATGTTTTAAATTTAAGATGCAATTATTATGCGATATGTTTATCATATACTATTGTTACAAGTAAAATCTGCTTATACGATCTTGATAGATCTTTGATGATTTGTAAAAATATGAAAATATTACAATTATAAGAGAATTATTATACATACCACAGGACCTAGTAATTTATATATGTAAATAAAAAATATATAGTAATTTATAACGAAATAGTCCCTAAGGAATAAATTAATTTCTTTCCCTATGAGACACGTTAAAAATTATTTATTTTCCTATGTTGAAACAGAAATCTGTGGTTGTTTATCGACCAATAGATGTTCGCAACCCTTTCTGTATCATCGAACATGTTTTTTTTCTGCCTCCTTTTTCTGAATGAAAATAATTGAACTTTAATCATGCAGAGCTCTGGAGACTACATCCAAATCTAAGAAAACCTTTTCATACCAAAAAAATAATGACATGTTTATAACTGTAAGTGTTTGCAAACTATCAGCTCACTTAAGATCAAGAATGAATTTTATGTTGTATTTTACTACAAGAAAGTCATATAAAAAAGTGTGCCACATTTCTTAATCTATGTAATAGGAGTTTTATATCTATCCTGCATCATAATGCTCTCTCCGCGATTACGTGTTTCCTCATATACTTCATGTTAAGGCAAAACAAATTTCAAAATATTTAACACTTTATAAAATCAAAAGCAGAAGTTAACTTGGTTGCAACAGACTGGTTGTACTTGTCATGATGTGATTGGCTGATTCGCTGTCTGATTGACGAGTATTGGAACAGTTGATTGATTTGCAACAATCAGTCATTCGGTCTGACACTTCATTTAGTTCTCTAAAACTAAACTTTTATCTTCCGAAATATAAGTATGTACATATACAATTAATATGTATAGTAAGAAATTATATTCCTGTATTTTTTAAAGATTGTTACGGACACTAATATTGATTTTGGTTTGAATTTATTGTGATTATTAAATAAATTTTGTGGTGTTTTTACAGTTTTTTACTAGATATTTACTAGATGTTTTTTTGATGCGTAGATCTTTATAAATTTAAATTTGTTGAAAACGATAAATATTAGATCTAAATATGACCTACTACGGAATTTAATATTGCTCTTAACGGAATAACATAATAGGCGTAGCATAGACTACTTTTACTACATAACTTTGAAATCATCATTTACTAAAAATGCTGCTGAACTTTTTCAATGTTTTAATACTTATACCTTACATAATTTCATCTTTTACTAAACGTAAGATACATTTAAAATATTCAGAAATGTATTTTATGTTCAAATCGCATATGTAACCTAGAGAAGTATTAATGTATTTGTGTCATTATCTAACTTGTATTATTACTCGTTTTATACATTTTTACATTCTCACTCAGAATTGTTAATAATAACAGTAAAATAATAAAGAAAATTAGTTAAACAGGTACTGCATACATTAAGCTTCATAGTATTGATACTTACTTTTCAAACATAATAAGTAGATATGTATATTCTAAAAAAAACATGTCTAAGTCACCATAAAATCAAAAAAATAAACCTTTAAAAGAATTAATGAAAATTCTGCTCCGAATGAGTTAGTAAAAATTAAAGAAATATTGGTTAAAAACATATTATTCTGTACAGCGTGTATGAAAATGAATGAACTGATTTTAAAACTCAATATCTATTGCTAAAAATTTTCTACAAAAATAATATTTATTGCAAAATACTCACACAATCTTAAAGTTTTAGGTTCATTTTCCCACAGGATGGAGCTCCGCCTCACTGGCACAACAATTTTCGGCAGCTTCTCAACAACACTCTGCCCCGCCGCTGGATAGGGCGCACGGGACCTCGAGACAATGCCCTTCATTCTTGGCCTCCAAGATCACCAGACTTGACCCCATGCGACATTTTCTTGAGGGGATATGTGAAGGAAAAAGTGTTTGTTCCCCCTCTAACTCATGACATCGAAGAACTAAAGAACAGAATAACTGTCGCAATAAGGTCTGTGAAGGCAGATACGTTGTGTAAGGTTTATGAGGAATTTAGCTATCGTCTGGATGTTGTTCGTGCTGCTGCTGGTGGACATATAGAACATTTGTAATAACATACCTAAAACATTTAAGATTTTGTGAGTATTTTGCAATAAATATTATTTTTGTAGTACATTTTTAGCAATAGATATTGAGTTTTAAAATCAGGTCTTTCATTTTGATACACACTGTATTTAATGAAAAATGTCTCCAAAACTGTACGTACTGTGATACTCAAGAAAACATGCATGCACCTCTTCATCTGATAATCCCCCTTTTTCATAAGAAATTATGATATTTATTGTGCAAAAAGATTTTTTTAACGATTTCCTCAGAAACAATGTTTTTTTTGCAATATATATTGATTAAGTAAATGAGAACTATAAAAAATAAAAGCAAACGTTTCTTTAATAAAAAATGTTTGTAAAAAGTAGTAAAGGATGTATATTATAAAAAATCACAAAATATGAACTCACTAAAGTCACCACTTTCTGCTATTTAAATAACGTTAAAAAGAAATTGTTAGGTCGAATTTCCTATACTGTTTTTAAACAGTTACATGTTCTTTTTTTAAATATAAATTAGCTTGATGTCTTTATCCTAAATGAGCTTGAAAATGATTTAAGGTAAGTAGATGTAGCAATATTAGGAAAAAATAAAAAAATTACTTTTAAATGTTTGAAGATAACTGTATTAGTTATTAGTGAAACTTTTCGCGTTCTTAAGAGTAAAAATGGTTTTTGTGTATTCATAAGTTATCACAGTGAGCCAGACGATAAAATTTTCTTCCCTTAGCACCTATTTTTGAATAGAGGTAAGGATTTTCATCAAGATATTCCTCATTTATTTACTATAAATGCACTATGAAACTTCAGTTTTAAATCTTAATGAAATGTTATGTTTAAATAGTGAAAGATTAAGGGTATTATCTATTTATAGTAAATGTGCTTCATAACACTAACAATCTTATGTATTCTTCAAAATAATGTAGAGATTGTTTCTTGATTTTCGCACGATAATTACAATATTAAATTTTTTCCTTGTTCTGTTTATCATGTCTATATTGCAACTTGCTTATCATATTTTCTTTCCCTTAAGTTTAGGTCTTTCATGGAGGATTCATTTTTAATTTTTTAAATCAAGATATCTGTTATTAATGAGTTTCTCTTTTTCAAATTTAATAGGGTTGATCATATAATCTTCGCTCATTTATGTAAAAATATGTTTTTATAAATGTAAAGAAAAATATTATAGAACTAAATCTAAATAAAATAAATCTTTGAGGAAGAATGTTTGTATTTACATTTTTACAACCAAAATAAATAAAATAGAAATGGGTTTATTTTGTTTCTCGGTAGTATGATGTATTGTGTGTATGACAAGAAGGATGTGATTTTTTTCATTCTGGGGAGCGCAAAGAAAATAATAGAAACATATGTGATTGGGCTTTGGTGGGACTCTCATATCCTTTCAACTTCTACTATGCCTTGAACAGCTACTGTCCACAATTTGAATTTTTCATTATGAGCATTATTTGTAAGAGATGTGAACTTATTAGTAAATCAAAATTCAAGACTAAAGAGAAATCACCATTTCACCGTAGGAAAGGAAGTATATGAAAACCGAAATGATCATTCTGTTCACACCAAACCTGCTGATACCAAAAAATTATTGATATTCACCAATAACCAGTGGGGATTCACAATGGGCGTGGTCCAGGAGACTTAGCGTTGAACGTTAAAAAAATAACCCTCCAGTAGAGGCAGTCATCAAAGTCGTGGAAGAAAACGAAAAATCGGGTGTGCGCGTGAATGTGTTCGTATGCGGGTAAGTACTTATAGACGTTATAGTGTTGTGTCAGTTCGCAGTAACAAATCTAAGTTTAGAAATTATTTATTTGTAGCAAAATATCATGAGGTAATATTATAGTTTTATCCAACATCTTAGTATGTTTCGATTAAATTTTCAGGGTACCTGTACCTAAAGCAATTAATCAAACTCTCTTGTGTAGATATTAAATAATTAGTTTGTTAATTGGAAAATATGTTTATGAATTACATGTATTTTATGACAATTTTTTTAATTTGAAACTGTAATTCATTCAATTTATTCGTGTAAAAGTTTTTTTGAATGTTTTTATAAGAAAGATTCCTCTTTCTGGGATTTGAATGGAAACTATCTTAAAATAATTAATCTAAACTGTAATTTTTATATTAAAGGTATCATTAGATTCAATGGAACGTTACTTCTAATTAGGAAACAATGTTAAATTTTACTCAAGTTTAATGTAAAAATTGTAATTTGTAAAATGTACACTTCTGATCTTTGACCACGTTTAAAATGATCATAAGGTAATTTAATTTTGAAATAAATAATATATGCGCTCATCCAATTAAGTGTATGATATAATGGAACCTACTAGTAAATCGTCTCACGATAGCCAACCCTAAATAATTTACAACCAATTAATTTGGCGCCAAACCTTGCATTGGTCGTACCCTCTAATATTATATTCAGGTCTTTTTGTTGTAGACATTGATGAATAGACATTTTTAGGTAACAGTGTGGTGTGTTTATAAGTGTCACGTTGTATTATTGAAATTAGGGTTGTGGATGAATTATTGAGGATGAAGTTGAGAATGATAAATTGAATTGCAATTTATAAGGCAATTTAGGAATAGGGGTAAGGGTTCCGCAAACGGTACATCAACCACTGACAGTTGTCACTACTTGGCTTTTTCTATAGTCATTTACACTAGAACCACTTGTGTAAAGACTTGTCCCCAACCACTCAACGACATCTATGTCCTCAATAAAAAGCGCTCTCGTGTTTTGGGATTTGGAGCCAGAACTTCAAGCACGAAAGCGGACTCTCTACCACTGAGCAATTTAGACTTCCAATAGCTTAATTAAAAATGCTTACCTTAAAACTCAGTGTAGGCCATTGCAACTTAACATGTATTAGAAATTATATTTTGAAACTACTTTACTTATAATTAATATGGTACATATAGTAAATATTTATCTTTTTTTTATTAACTTATCCGCGACGGGAAAATAATCTCCTATGTCTTAACATTCATGAAAAGTAAATATATTAACTGAAAATCCGATAACTCATAAACAATCAAGTTCTACTTAAAAATTCAAGGATTTAACGTAATTCTCCAATACAATCCCTATCATTCCTTATCTAAAATCTCTTGTAATCTATTGGAACATTCTACTTTTCACGATCAAATTTGGCAAATTTGATCAGTAAATATTGAACACTTCCTTTTAATCATCACTTTCTTCCTAACCCTTATGATTACTTTGAAATAAGCATCTCTTTATAACCCCCTTATTTTTAAGATAATTACTTAAAAAAATTAATACTTTACTCGTATCAGTGCCCTTGAAATTTGAACAAACTGTAACGAACAGTTATAAAATATTTAAAAACCTTTACTGAATTTCTCTAATATCCGTCTTAATTGCATTATATGTTAAAACATTTCTAAGAAACAATAACATAACAAATCGCGATTGCAATATCGTTTTGAAAGTCCATATTGATAATGTAGTTTTTTAAGCCAGTCATATTTTTAAAATCAAGCTATCTAATTTTGAAGGATTATTTTCTCAATTAATTATTCTGTCTATCTGTTGAAAATCCAACAATACTAAACTTAAGATTGAAACTATTTCTATAAATATTTGTGATATAAAACGAATAAGTTGTTCCAGAAATATTACATTTCCAATCTAAAAACTAAAGATAACACTTAGAGTTTTGGTTATTTAATCAATATACCAAAATTTACTCGAGATTTAATACTCAACTACCGTAAACATAAAACCAACAAAAAACTCGTTAATTGTAATTTTACAATTAAATAACAAGCCATTTCCAGTTTTCTTCATTTATTTAAAAAAATTCAAAATTATGGTAGTAAAATTTGTTACGAGTATTGTAAACTTATTGTTACGTTATGTTTTTATAATGATTTAAAACAATTATTCATAAACAACACATTTCCCGTAAATTATTTTAACTCCATTAATATAACAACATAGTTTGTTACAGGTTTTTTCTTTAAACTTGACGCAATATACTATCACCATTTATTTATTGAAAATCTGAACCGTGTTGAGAAAATAGTTTCTCTGAAGCAATTTCTTTAAATTATTCACAATTCGTTTTCAAATCATGTAGTTTGTTTTAAATTGTTCAAATTTGTTATCATATGAATCATGGTGTTCTATAAATTTATGATGAATACGTTTAAAAGTTAATTAAAATGAACAGCATCTAAGCTAATATTATCAATAGGTCCTTTTTCAATAATTTCAGGCCAGTCATCTCCTGGTATTTTATTTGTGGCTTCTACATTTTATACTTTTCTGTTGTAAAATCTTAATCATGTTGCTTATTATTCTCATAACTGTTTCTAGATCATGAAGCATTTTAACATTATTGCATAACTGTCCATCCATAATAATAACAAACGGAAATAATTCTTTGCTAATTATTCAACTTTTAAAACATAATGCAGTTTTAACATTTGACTATGAATATCAAAAGCAAATGCTTTCTGACAAATTTGATGTTTTTTAATAGCTAAACACACATACATTTTCTCTACTTTAGTTAGTAATACTAGCCTTTTCTATGTGAGACATTGTTAAAAATCTTTCGCGCTCAAGCATCAAAATATTTCTCCATCATTACAATAATTCTTTGAAATTAACCTTTTAAATAAAATATTTTTACATTTAAAAATTATTAATTACTGGGCAGATTTTCTAACAAAGTTCAAACATCTATTAACATTAATTCTGCAACCATTTTTATTTTGTAAATTTTCTGCTTTTATTTGGGTGCCAAATATATCCAAATTATTTTGAAAATTCATAGGTTTCTAGTAATAATTTGTAAACAAAATTCTGAAAATCAATAATTTTTTAACGATGATTCTTTACAAATTAATACTTATTCGATTTAAAAAAAATTGCTCTAGCTGTGGGAATTGCTATAACTCTTTCACCTAGGAATACAGCTTTTGATAAAAATCCATCCATTGCTTCACTCTGAAATGTACTATCTAGAAATTCCAACAATATATATTTCTCTGCTTTGCATAATAATATCGTGTTTCTTTGCAGTTTTTCAAAAAACCTCCTCTTTTGTTTCTGTTTTCAAACTTTGTTTCAGTGCTCAGATACAGATACATCTTGGAACTTTGAATTGAAATGGAGAAATTATAATTAAATCGTTTAAGTCCGCTATCCTCTATTCGAGACTTATTACCGATAACATTCTTTTTAAATACTTAATTCCGTCTGGTTTTTCAATTCACCGCGCTTATACGAAATAACATATTTAATTGCATTCTGTTCGTTTATAAATCTGTCGATTCCACATTTTTAATAACAATTTTAAGTTTTATAAGTCATCAATATATCTTTACTTTATCTTGTTATCACTAACTTTTCTTACTCCTGAACACTATATTTTTTATATGTTTTATTAAATTCATATAAGGTGAGTTAGTTGTAAGGATACACTCTGTTTGGTTTTGGATTGAGAAAGATGGAGGGATGGAACTCTGGACAACTTTCTAAGAAATAGAAGTGTCGGCTTAACATTTTTAAATGTAAATGGACATCTCATTTGATAAAAAAAGAATAACAGTGTAAACGAGAGCTTTCTATCTCAACCAAGTAAAAAATAGCAACTAATTGAAATTAATTAAGTTGAAGCATGAATATATCCTGCTCAACCTTTATTTGACAAGGATATAAAAATTAAACTCAGGATCCCAATAGAAAACAAATACGAACTTTTTCCCAAAATGGGATTTCTGGAGGGCGTTTGAAATTATTAGATGTAAAGTTACAGGAGCACTGGTAATTACAATTGCTTTACTCAATCAAATGGCTAAAGCTTTATATAAGTTGTTCAAACTGCTATCTCACCTGTACCGTTTAACATGAGCGTTGCTTCATCTGGAACAGCAATATTGTTTAATCTAATTGTATTATTATCAATCTTCCGCATCAATAATTAATTGACAAAAGTCTACTAGACGATCAAATTCGTCCTTACTAAGCCCAAGAACTAAACTAATTTTGTACGCATTATAACCACTGGAATTTAAAACTTTACAAACTGATATTTGAGATAGACATAATATAAAAAAAAAACATTTCTTGTATAAGGATAAGAGGATCTTTTATAGCAGACTATAAAACTTCAAGTGATAGTGCTTATTTTGTAACCAATTTTTGTCTCAAGATTTAAACCTATCCCTAAGGCTGTCTGCCTGTTACCTGGAAACATTGGATTATATTTTGATTTCCTGATTTAGATACAGGGTTTCGGATAGGATAATTTCATTTGATACATTTCTTACGTCATTATTATATCTCACCCGGTCTCATCAAGATCATAATACTTATTCACTGATACACTCCATATCAAAGTAAAATACTGTAACGTTTGTTTTTAGTAGGGTGCAAAATATCACGAGTTTTGTAGCCTACACAAACAGTTGCAGCTAGCTGGATATTTTCCAGGAGTCCCGATAATTTTCGTGTTTCCAATTTAAAGTGCTAAATCAGAAAGTGAGTAGATCTCAAAAGATCTGTTAACGTAGCCTACTCATAGCCAAGGTTTCATCATTAGAAACACATGAAAAGACAAATCCACAGGTTGAGTTTTTAAAATCATGATTTATATTTAAGCTCCGCTTTTGTCAGCAGATCGGAAACTTTAGGGAAACCTAAATTTGTTTCAGACAATACAGATTTTCTCAGCAATCCAAGAGCTGCTTCAGGGCTTGTTCATTTCCGAGCCGTTTCGATTCTAGTGTATTACATTTTTAACAGCAGATTTGAGCTTGCCTTGATGTAACGGCAATATTCTGAAAAAAACGTCACTATCGGTGAAGATGATTATATTTGTAGCAAAATACTTAATACTAAAACTCGTGCCAATTTAGACAAAATAGGTATAAAAAAACCTTGCACAAGCGTTTTGAAAAACAAGCTAATTACAGTTTACCCAAAGTTTATCAAGCCAAGCAAAGTGAACATACACAGTTTTATTTTAAATTTGATTCTAAAAGCAGTGAAATTTTTATTTCTTTAAATTCAAAAACTTCATTATCGAAAAATTTTGGGCCACTGAGTAGTCGATCGTATGGCCGCTTAAAAGTTTAATTTAAGTGTTATTATATTGTTTCATTCGTAATTTTTAAATACTTTACTATGTTCTATGTCATTAAGTTATACATTAATCGTGTATTGTAGGTCATAACGACGGTAACATTATAACTAACATCGCAGCATAATACTGCTAAAATGGTATATAACTTAGTGTAGAAAATGTGTATTAGACTCACAGGGAAGTAGCAATATGTGAGTGAAACACTCGCAGCAGATAACTTATAAAAACTAGAGATATGAAAGTTAAATGCTCGTAAGGATATAAAGACAAAACTTCCTCCCAGAGGGACTGATAAGCTCTTGTCACAACAGAAACCTACACTTAGTTCTTTTACATTTTTGGATCAGGCTTTCTGGGTTCACTGTTTTAAATCCCAGTATTCTGTCTCATAAAGTTACTGTATTTATTCCTTCAAATAGCATTATTCCATTTAATAATATCATACTGACTGTCTGTGGCCTCGGGTTTCACACCTATAAAATTAATCTATACTGGAAAATAAAGAGTTAACGCTCTTGCTTTTCATTGATTATGCTATGATTGGGCTCCGTGTTATAAGTAATGCAGAATATGTTATATTTCGTATTTAATATGTGTTACACTAAACAAACTTATCGAAAGTTGAAACCGATAGTTAATATTGCAGCTTCCAACGCAATTTCATGGGCTTGTTCATTTCCGAGCCGTTTCGATACTAGTGTATTAAATTTACAACGGCGGATTTAAGCTTGCCTTGATGTAATGGGTAATAATATATATATATATATATATATATATATATATATATATATATATATATATATATATATATATATATATACACATTTGAATGGTTATTGTAATTTGCTCAGGATTAGTTTTTATTTGTATCATCTGTTATTTTGCCTTGCTACCTCAATAGTATATACTTAGTCAGAATCGGCACTTTCGTATGTACTTATATATATGTATATATATATATATATATATATATATATATATATATATATTATATATATATATAATTCATAAGTTTGATTTTGAAAAAAATTTCAAATCCTGATCTGCCAGACAGTCTTCCTAAAACCAAAAACATATTTCATGATGAACGAAAAGCAATTAGGTCACTTCAAAATAATTATTAAATTATGATTTTGCCTTCGGACAAAGGCAATTCTATTGTAATTTTAAACAAGGTTGATTACATAAAAGAGGCAGAAAGACAGCTAAGTGATAGATCTACGTACAAAAAATTGATGAAGAACTAACATCAGCATTTAACCAAGAAATCCGTGTTTACCTTACTCAAGAGGGTGCTAATGAGGATCTTTCAGATGATATTCTAAATCTTCTTATCCCAAAAGCACCGAAAACAACAATTTTCTACCATTTACCAAAAATACATAAACCATCGAGACCATATCCTGACAGACCTTTCGTGGCAAGCATCGGTTTTCCTATAGAGCGAATCTCAGCATTCGTAAGATGACAACCTGCAACCCCTGGTGAGAAATCTTCCATCCTACATCAAAGACACCGGACATATATTATCAAGACTCAAGGATGTTCACTAGCTACTTCCTCATGATACGATTCTTGTAACGATATATGTAGAATCGCTTTACACTCACATTCCACATCAAGGTGGTCTGGAAGCCGCCACACATTTTCTTGAAACAAGGCCAAATAATCCTAAACCTTCAACAAACTTTTTAACCTCACTCATTAATTTAATTTTAACAATGAATAATTTGAAATTCATGGATCAGAACTATCTCCAAATTAATGTAACGGCAGAGTTTACTCGAATGGCCCCACCATACGACAACCTTTTTATGGGATTTTTAGGACAAAACTTTCTTTAAAAAAGATTTCTTCCTGTATTGTAGCTAAGATTTATAGACGACATTTTTGTAGTCTGGAATCATGGGTTAGAGAAACTTCATCATTTCCTTGATAGTTTAAATAAATTTTCATATTTTAAGTTTAATTAGTATATTAATCACAAAATCGTCACTTTTTTTGGATGTTGAAGTTTTCTAGAAAAATCGTATTTTAAAAACCATAATACATGTTAAGAGTACTAATAAAATGAATTACCTACATTACAGTAGCTGCCATCCAAATCATGTAAAAAATTCCATTCCAAAATGTCTTTCCATCAGAGCCAAATCCTTATGTACAAACGCTTCAGATTTCAAAATTTACAAACTTTCTAAAGCTCTTTCTAACAGGGGATACCCTAAAAAACTTTTTAACCGTCATCTCATACAACCTAACAAGGTTAAAAATATTTCAAATCACTTCCAAATTGATCCTAAATTTATTACAAAATTTTATCCTGGTTTGCACAGATTCAATAGATTTACGAAAATTGGCAATGAAATTTTAATAAACTCGCCCTTAACTGAAAAATTATTGTCCATGCCACCTAGAAAGGTATTTAAGAGACCTAAAAATTTGAAGAATATGCTTCTAAGGTGCAAAATTTATGTTGAAAAAAATTATAAAAATTTATCTGCAGCTGTGAAATTTATATCGGATAAATTAGACACCTCCAACTGTCTTATGGAATACATAAAAAAGAACAGGCAGCGGTGAAGAAAGAAAATATCGAACTTCTTATCAAGAAAGACGGTCTGACTGCTGAGGTTGACGACCTGAGGGAGAGAGTTCGTTCACTCGAACAGTACTTAGGTATGAATAATATAGAAGTAACAGTCACAGGAATTTCTGTGCTATCATCAAGGACGTAGGAGTAGCTTTAGGGGTGGAAATTCAAGAGAACCAGATCGCTGCCGCCCACAGGATTCCTTCCTTCAAACAAGATCTGTCAATAACAGGAGAGATAGAATTAGTCACCTTTTTAAAGTAAACAAAATTCTAACTTTTGATCAAATTTATAAACAAAGCTGCTTAATGTACGTTCATAAACATTTTAATGAATTTCCCCTTAACATTTCTGCATTACAAGTTATACAGATACATATTCCAAATTTTATTAAAGAACTCAGCAGACACCAATTTTGTTACATTGGACCAAAAATATTTAACGAAACTGTAAAATGCCTTGGGAATAAAATTATTTTTGACAAAATCAAAATTTAAAATGAAAGTAATGAATTATATTTCAAATTAAATCTTAGCCTTTTATGATAGTATGAATGGTGAACCAGTTGTATGGAGCACATATAAATACCGATGGGTTTTTACTAAATGTTATCACTGCACGTTTCTAAAGAGTTTTTAAAATATATTTCGTTGTTATTTCTTTTTAGTTGTTTATTGTTTCTTTATTGATATTTATATATTTATATTCTAGTAGTTTTATTTATTAATTTACTTATACATTGTCATATAGTTGTAATGTCCATATTTAATAGTATTGTAAGTCAAGCAAAACTAACCATTTAATATTAATAGATACTGCCTATATTTAAGTATATTATTATTATAATTATTAAGTTATACCAACTTACTTCCCGCACGCACCTAAAAGGTGCATGGGAGTGTAAAAAAACTACATGTAATAGTTGTCAGAATCCACTGCATGAATTTATATGTTTTGCATGTATTCAACGATTTCTTAAATAAAGATGCTTGAACTTGAAATTGAACTTCCTTCAAACAAGATCGCAACCCCTCGATCGTAGTATAATTCTTAAGCAGGTCCACCAGGGATATCATTCTCAAAAAATTCCGGAAGAAGAAAACACTAACTGCTAACCAGGTAAATCCATCGTTACGTTCGCAAAAAGTTTACATCAACGAACATCATTCGCCTGCTAATAAACTACTTTTAGCTAAACTCAAACAAAAGGCTAGGGAGGCTGGTTATGCCTACGTATGAGTCAGAAATGGGAAATTTTTATAAGGAAATCGGCTGGAGAAAAATGTATAAAAATAAACAGTTATGATGATTTTGTCAATATCAAATAGTATGACAATACATATAAATAGATTTCTTGAGTGGTTAAACTATGTTGTGTTTTTCTGTTTTCGTTGTATAATCTGTAAGTATTTTGTGTATTGTTGTTTGATATATGCCCGATAATGTCAAATTAAATGATTTCTTCAGTCCACTAAGATGTTAAGAAGATGTAACCTTGTTTGTACCAACATAAAAAGTTTGCGGAGTAATTTTAATAGCTTTATTGTAGAACTTAATAATTAAAATAAAGAAATGCCCCTCTTTGTAATTTTAAGTGAAATATGGATAAGTTCTGACAAACTAAAATTGTATAATATAGCAGGTTGGAAGGCTTTGATAATAGCCCAGTCAATCTATGTTTTTACCCGGAAATGCGAGGTATAAAGCTAATTTTTTGCACAGATGTCCGTTATGGTATACCAAATCACATCCTAAAAGTCCCCGCCCGTCCCCCGTGTGCGTCCCCCGTTTTAACGAAATAAAGGGGGGAGGGGGGCGCGGCTTACTTAAACGCACATTACTCGAGAACAAAAGCAGATGGAGGAAAAATAACAACTGAGTTTAATTCAGAAAAATATAAGCTACAAAATATTATGATGATTTTCTTTTAATCAGTTTTAGTTAGTGCATGAAAAATTGTTAACCAACAAAAAAACGTTGATTTACTCTTTATTGTTAAGGTTTTAATACTGAAGTTTTTTTTCTCCTATATTTTTATTTTATCAATGGTTTTCCGTCAACACTACACTTTATTTTCTTTCCTTAAATGTATATTTCAGTTGGGAAATAAACTGGTATATGAATAAACTCCAGTTGAAGTATGTAGAATGAACGTGGTCAATGGTCTAAAAAGTATAACATTAGCATGGTATTAAATAAATAATGTACATAATACAGTAAAATTTAATGGTTTAACAATTACATTTTTAAGTACAATCATAAAATATTATTAATTTAAAATAATATTTGTACAAATCATATTAACTATATTCAATATGATACCCAATTTTAATTTATTTTAATGATTTTAAAATGTACAACCGTATGTCAAAAAGCAATTGTATTGAACAGTGTGTTGTATCCTCTATCTTGTTTAAAACTGACCTTTAGTTACTATCAACGTCCTCTTCCTCTAAATCAATTGTCTGCAGTGTGTTGTTGCAGTCTCTGCCTTGACAATGAGCACACATTGCCGAACAAGCTAATCCTGACCTTATGCAATCACACGATCGGGCACACTCTTTCTTGCAATCACATGTAATGAAATTCAAGAGTTTATCAGCTGCCGGTGGCAAAGTCATAGATTGTGGTACAAGAACACCGTCTTTTTCAAGCCAACCCCATGAACATGGATCCAGATCCTTCCCAAGCCATTTCTGCACTTGATAGTAAACCCGCAAGGTGTGTAAGCGTGCGGCATCTGAAGTGGGTGGTAAAACAGACAAATCAAAGCTTGAAGTAATCTTCTGTCTAGCTATCAGTTTATTGAACATAAAGTACCTTAGTTCATTTAATGTTTTGCACTTTGTATCTCCGTATATCGCAAGAAAGTATTGTTCTCTACATGATGTTAACATGTCAGGCTCAGCAGTTGGATCTTTGAAAATGTTTGACATTTTTTGATGTTCCGCACTTTTTTCCAACACTTTCCATGGCACTTTCTTCCCTTTTCTAAACGTGGCGGATGTTGTATCGCATCCAGAAAATGCGTGTGCAAACAGTATACAGTCTTTCATATTGCCTAAGTTACTACTAATTTCAGCTACTGGGTAAACTTTGTAGGAACCTTTACTGCCTTCTGGTTTGATGAAGAATAGTGTATCAGAACTTTTAACTCCATGCACAAGAAGTGCTAGAAGATCAGTGTCTGTACCAACCACAGCTGTTTTCATACCTTTAGAACACTGCTGAAGAGCTGTTGAAGCAATCAAAAAGTCAGTATCTGCTACAGCTTGTACAACTGAAAAGCCAGCTCGATCAAAATGTGATTTCAGTTCACTTATAAGTCGGCTTTTATTTGCAGCGTTACCAAGAAATTCAGCCTGAGTCACTGATGCTGTCATGTTTAAGTCGAAATGTATTGTTCTTGATTGAATTCGACATGCTCTTCTATCTTGCTCTTGGTTCTTTGTGGTCGCTGGTCCCTCATAGCCATCAAAAACTACGGTTACACTTGAACCGTAATGGATGCGAATAAATTCAACATATCCTGAAATAATTTGTTCATATGTGGCAGGCTTAGGCCAAACAGCATGATAAAGCAAATGTCCTCCGTCCAATACATAAACACAGTCTTGAGGCCAACTATGAAGGGTAGGTGTGCTCATTTCTATAACATCACAAAGTGCTGACTTAGCTGTTTTTCTCATCGCTGCTCCGTTAAAGAGAGAAGGTGGCCTCGGAGCCAATTCAAAGGCCATGTAATCTTCATAGTCAGATGGAGATTTTAAAATACACGATATTCTAAGAAACAGTTGATTCGGATTCACTTCTATAACATCGTGACCTCTTACTTTGATAGTGGCATAAATAGCAGCAAGAGGAGTAACTTTACTTTTTCTTTTAAGTTTTACATCACCAAACGTTTGGCCAGTCATTTGAGTCATTGCAAGAAGACCTGTTTCTGTGGCGGTCTCCGGGTTTATTTTAGCGTCAGCAACTGTTCCAGTCGACAAAGAAATTAAACCTCCATTTATGTCAACACTGAAAGGCGAATGTGACTTTAGCCAACAAAGTAGTTTGTCCAAATCTTTATCATCTCTTGATTGCCGAGCATCGCGTAGCTCAACATGTTGTTCTGTAGTTCCAGAGTTTATATGACACAATTTTTCAAACGCATTCGTGACAATAGAACAGGCTGGACGCGCTAGGACAAATCTCGCTAAGTTACTGTCAGTGACGCCTCTTCCATGGATAAGTCCACCTGACACTTTCAAAGAACGCATGAGCTCCTGCTCAATCACCATATCTGTCCAGTTTCCACCCCAGAACCTTTCTGTCCTACGAACTGTAAAGAAACCTAAAGAAATGAATCTCTCGAGCTCGTCTTTACTTAGAACCTGTGGTAAATCTTCCATTTCCTGGACATAGTGGTGTGCATATTTTGCATACTGGAGGTGACCTGAGAAATGGAAGTACGGAAGCATTGCTTTGATGCAAGATATATGAAGCGTGAAGTCACCAGTACGTTCCGATCTTATGTAAAGGCGCATTAGCGCAACTAATCTAAAATATAGCACCCACAACTTTCCTGTGCGACTACGAGTTTCTTCTGCATCACATGTTTGGTTTAACGCTGTTTCTAGTCTTTGCAGTGATTTTGAAGCACTAACATCATCAATTTTAGTCTCATTTGTGAGGAAGTCAGTGTGGAGTTTTTGAAGTACAAGCAAGTCCTCCTCTGGTACGTTGTCCACCATCTCAAGCAGAATAACTCCCAGCGCCAACTGTGTCAAAAAGTGAGCCCGTAGAGCTCTAGCATAAGCATGCCCTGTTATCATATGTGGGATTGAAGATTTCGCATAAATTTCCATCCAAATCTCTTCAAGACCGCTCCCACTCATTATGTAGCCTACGGCTCCCAAAAATGACATTAAAAGGTGAAAATCACCTAATCTGGTTATGACATTGTCAAGAGTTGAGTCTGTAGTTGAAGCAATGATTTCGACAGCTTTTGCATACAGAGGCTGGTCAAATGTCACAAAACAACTTTTTTGACCATTCTTTCTACATTGTTCAGCTGCAAATGTTAGTGCCGTATAGATCGTGCTAAAGTTGCTTGGATCAAGGTTGATAAAAGGAACCGGTTCTATGCTGCTTTTCACTCCACATCCAGATCCCAGAAACGCTCCTTGCATATAACCATTCAAAGGCGGCCTAGGAGACAGACTTTTCCAAGAGCCCACCATCCATAAAACATCGATGGATGTACTAAGATTTTCATTTTTGGGGTCAGATGGAGAACATATTTCTTTTATAACTTTTCTTTTCAGACCTGATGTTGCAGGTTTTTCATACCAAGAAATCTGAATGGAGCCCATTTTAGCTATTTCTGCAGCTGTTGGAACTGATAAGACTCGTGTGACGTTGCTAGGCTTAGTAGTATTTTGAGGAGTGGAACACTTAATACCTCCCATTGCATGAAAGGTATTTTTTCCATCTAGTGTTCGGATGTTTACATCCGCGTTATCATATAGCTTTATTGGGAACTTTCTACCGTTTTTTGTACCATAAGAGAATACTCATAACGCTGTACTTCAGTATAGCTTGCTCCGAAACCAAGTCTATTCAAAATATCAACCAAAAGCCTTGAACCATAATGGTTATGAACATACATGCTCAAACCTATCAAAAGTGGTGATAAGAAAGAGCGTGGCCTGCGTGCACTTATAATAGCATGGCCTATCGCAGCTTTTTTTTAGTTCAGTATTTTCTTCATTGGTGCCCTTATGCATAACTACAGTATTAAGAAATACTTGAAGGGACTTAGGTATTAAAGACATTAGAGTTTGTGAATCCACGCAATCAGGGTACAATGTAGAATACTCACCAAGATTGTAAACGCAGCCGCGAATGTCTGATCTAATTACTTCAGCAGCAGCAGAAATTATCCTCAGTTGCTCTTCTTCGGGATTGGATTTTCTGTCTTCATACCACATATCATGTAAAATTCTATGTGTTGCCATTCGGAAGCTGATTATTGTACTGCGCCCAGGTATGTCAGTAATAATTATATCGGAGCCATAATGGTCAATAAGTTTGTTCTTTAGATGTTTAGTAGTATATCCATCTTTTCAATCCAAAAAAGTGTCCATGATATCTGAAAGTTCTCCTAAACTGTACTGGCATTCGTCGTTTTCATTTAACCTATTACACCTATCTCACTCGTTAACCCTGAAAAATAGATACGAGGCTCTGGAGACCCTGAACGACCAGGACACCACAGGGTTTACTACAGTAACATCAAAAAAGAAAAACAAAGGCACAAAAATACAGCATGAAAACCCTAAATTCTCTAAAAAAAAATATCTGTACGATAAAAACAAAAGAAAAACCGCGCACACAGAGACATCGGTTCCCTTCCGCAACGTGACTGTGATTGGGGACAGCCACGTTCGTAACCTATCAGCTATTTTGAGGAGGAGGACCTCTGCTTCAAACATCGTTGGAGTCTGTAAGCCAGGCGCGGGGCTTCTCCAAATCAAAACCACTACCCCACCACCAGAAGACCACTGCTTCGTCCTAATTGCTGGGACGAATGACTTGGCTACCGGGAGACAAGACATAATATACCAACACATGGAGGAAATCATTCAGCAATATTCCAGCAACTCGAAGGTACTGGTGTCACCGCTGCTACCCAGACATGACCTGCCTCGTGACAGTCCCGTCCACAAGAAGGTAGCGCTCGCCAACAACTACATGAGCGAACTATGCGAGCGCTACAAGGGTGCTGCTTTCCTGGACATTAGTGACCTGAGTCGTCATCACTTCACGGCTCACGGCCTTCACCTTACCACTGCAGGAAAGGCTATACTGGCTGACCTCATTGTGAAGGGGTTGAACAGCCCGCCCAGAACCTTCAACAGAACGCCGGCAGAATCAGCCCCGAGACCGCCACTGCCGCCGCCGACGCCACCGCCACCGCCAACTAGCGCCCAAGGCAACAACACCTACGCGGAGGCTGTAACTCAAAGACCTGCGGGAGCGTCCACCCTTCCAACAACAAAAACTGTCTATGGTGTAAATAAAAATAATGCTGTTTTTTTAGGGACCCCGGACACCAGCGCCGGACTAAATTGACAAACGAAATAAATCAACAACAGAAGCGCTCAAAATTTCAAAATCACGATTCAATACGACTGCTTCATCAAAACGCGCAATTAGCGACAAACAAATTGGATGAAATTCAGCTCATGTGCGAGGACTTACAGACTGACTTACTTGTAGTTACTGAAAATGGCTTCAACCACAAAAACATTGACCGTTGTCAAATCTCAAAATTCAAGCTGGCAAATTCGTACTGTCGAGAACTCTCCAAAGGAGGAGGAGTCGCAATTTTTGCGAAAACGGATTTCACTTTTGACACTGTTTGCATCAAAGAAACGATTGAAAAAGATTTTGAAGCAGTCGGAATCAAACTTCACACGACAAAATCCAAATTGACTGTCATCGGAATTTATAGGTCACCCAGTGGAAATGTAGAGAACTTCTTTTCCAAATTCGAGGCCATGCTGACTGACCTAACAAATCGCAAAAAGGAATTTGTCATTATGGGTGACTTCAATATTGACGCCTTGGACAGATGCCACCCATCCACAAAACGTTTGTCTGATTTGTTGAGGTCTTTTGGCCTCATGCTGTCAGTCACAACACCCACTCGCGTGACAGCAACATCACAGTCAGCAATTGACAATGTGATCACCAACTTACCAAGTGTCGCAGTTGAGGTGGTTAACACAGCAATATCAGACCACTATGGCCAAGAGGCTAAAATCAGTGGAGAAAAAATTTTAAGGGAGCCCAAAATCTCAAAAACAATAAGAGACACTAGGCCACAAAATATCGCTCTCCTCAACGCATCTCTTTCCAAAGAAAAGTGGGAATTCTTGAATTGGTCTCAACCTCTAGAACAGAACTTTAAAGTTTTCACGGAATGTTTTAACTATCATTTAAATGTGTGCTGTCCTCAAAAATCAATTAAATGTTGTCCCAAAAGGACTAACAATAAATGGATCACTAAAGGAATTTTGGTTTCGAGAGAGAAATTAAAATTTTTCTCCGAAATTCAGAAAACCACTTCAAATGAAGATTTTAAATTTTTTTTCCGAAATTACAAAAGAATTTACAGAAAGGTGATCCAAGCCGCGAAAGCATATGATGTCTCAAAATCAATCACCTCGTCAAAAAATATTTCTAAAACAGTTTGGGGCATCATAAATAATAAAAACAAAACACAGAAAACAATCAAAATTAAAATTGGGGATAGGCTTGTGGAGGATGCGACTGAGGTTGCGAACGAGTTTAACAGATTTTTCGCATCTGTTGCTTGTGAGCAAAATCCTTGTCCACCACCTCCTCAAGTAAACCCCACGCGTATACAGGGACCAGTTTCCTCATTGGCACTGGCTCCTGTAGTTGAGGAAGAGATCGTGAAAATCATTCAGCAGCTCCCACCCAAAAAAACAAACGACATTAATTTGATGTCGGCGTGGCTTATAAAGAAATGCTCCAAGCATATTGCCAAGCCACTAGTCCAATTAGTAAATCAGTCATTCGAAGAAGGAGTTTTTCCCTCGCTCCTAAAAATTGCAAAGGTGAGCCCAATCTTCAAAAAAGACGACCCATGCTCTGCAAATAATTATCGGCCTGTCTCTATTTTGCCTGTTCTGAGCAAAATTTTTGAAAAAATCTTTTTACAAAGAATGCTTCAGTTTTTGAATAATCACAACCTTCTTTCTGAACACCAATTCGGTTTCAGAAGGGGCAAGTCGACAATTGATGCAATTGTGAGTCTTGTTGAAATGGTGGTAGAGGGATTAGAAAGTCGAAATCTCACTTAACAAAGTGTATTTCTCGACTTAACTAAAGCATTCGACTGTGTCGACCACGTGAAGCTGCTTGACAAACTTGAATCCCATGGCATCAGAGGCGTGCCTCTTCAGTGGCTTAGCTCATTTCTAAGCCGCAGAAAACAGCTTGTTCAAATCTCAAACAAATTTTCCGAGCCGTTGCAGCTGAGATATGGAGTCCCTCAAGGATCAATTCTCAGTCCAATTCTTTTTCTCATCTATGTCAATGACATAGACTCATCACTACTGCACGGGAAACTTGTGCAGTATGCTGATGACACAACACTTTGTTTTACCAGCAAATCCAAAATGATTCTGGAACAACAAAGCTTTCTCGACGTCAACAGTTGTGTCCAGCACTTCAATAGCCTCAACCTCAAAGCAAATTCTTCAAAGTCAAACGTCCTGACTTTCGCACTGCGATCAGGAAATCTCAATGACGGTGCAGCCGTATTATTGGAAGACACAGTGCTGGATGAAGTCGAATGTTCAAAGTTTCTGGGAATATTCCTTGATCGAAGATTGACTTGGAATGCTCACATTGACCACGTTTGTTCCAGACTGTCCTCAGGCATTTATGTCTTGAGGTCTTTAGCCAAGTACTGCCCTACTCAGGTACTGATGACGGCGTATTATGGCTTGATCTACCCCCACCTCACTTACGGTCTGGTGTTATGGGGAGCCTGCGCAAACAACCATTTCTTCCGAGCATTCAAAATTCAGAAGCAAGCGATTCGCATAATCGCAAAAATGAAATTCCGAGAATCGTGCAAAGAAGCCTTCAAAACGTTGCAACTGTTGACTCTGCCTTGTCTCTACATTCTTGAGACAAGCTCATTTTGTTTGTCCAAATGTGCATTAACCCGGGGCCGTGACATACACGAGTATGAGACAAGAGGCAGAGATGCCTACCGAACTGGAAGACACAGGACGGGGGTTTACGAACACTTGCCCTCCCAGGCAGGTATTCGGTTCATCAACAAGTTGCCAGATCAGTTAAGAAATGCCCCAACGCCTAAGGTGTTAAAAACTCGTTTAAGACGCTTTTTAGTGTCGCAAGCATTTTACAGTGCTGACGAGTTTATGGCATTCGACTGGGTGACCGCACAATTAGCAAACTGACTACCGGCGCTGGAAATGGGAATATTGGCTGGATGAATGTGGAGTTGGCTGAAAATTTGTACGTTTGAATGTGGTTTGAGGCGATGTGAAAGTTTTAAATTTTAGATATTAATTTTAGAATATCTTGACTATTGCTATACATGTGATTATGTCCTGGCAATAAAAATTGATTTGATTTGATTTGATTTGACACAGCTTTAAAAAGGCATCATGTTTGTAATCATTATCATCGGACTTCGTATTTTTTTTAACTTAAAAAACTGAGTTAAACAGTTTCCATGGTAAATGGCTTCAGCAGCAACTAGATCACCGGCTGCACGGACACGTGTGTCTACTTCTCTGCCCCAATCATCACCACGAATGCAAGCAATGTTGAGAATTCTAGTCTGCACTGTCAATGTTTCAACGTGATGAGCTGAATTCCTATACTTTAAAGCCCGCTTTTTTATTGCTTGGAAATCTATATGCTTAGCACATAATAAACAATGAGTTTTAATATCGAAACCTTCTACTTCTGTAGATCTTGTTCTACTAGGTTGACGGTTCACTTGAAACTTCACTTCCAACATTTTTAGATATATACTTCTTAATGCTTGTAGGTCTAGTATAATTCTTTCGGCAAACATCATGAACTTTCAGGTCTGTAACTGTACTAAACTTGTCATGTAAGCCATCTCTGCGTTTTTCACTTGCACTTTTTAGTCCTTCTACACCTTTCTCAGTTACGCTAACAATGTTCAGTGTGTTTTTAGAATCACAACCAGCACCAAAGCCATGGGCACACAAAAAACAATCTATTTCCATATTTAATGCAAAAAATACAACCAATCTGAAAGTACACTAACATCACTTCAAAAGACACGCACGCACAAAACGTGAAATATTAACAAAACGCACGCACTGGGTGTAAACAGAACGGGCACTCCGCCTCAACTACAGTGCAGTTGTAAACATGTTCAAGAACGCATGCGCGACACGCCGTTCACGTTGAATCCTGTCAGCGATGACTGTGCCTCTGCCGCACCGCGACCGCTGTCATCGCACCGTGCCGGCGCGGCGCGGCGGGCGTCCGGCTTCGCTATTAGTGAAACACTCACGATTGTCTATAAGTTGTGTATACTTTATTAACATGTAATAGAGCTTTTACAACTTTGTTACATCAAGAAATAACACTAGAATATAGCATTATAACACAATTCTAGCTAAAAAGAAAGTAAAACAATAAATAAATTAATTATTAATGCTTAACGGTTACAGTTATCACATTTTATCACATGACCTTTATTAATGGCCACATTTTACTGAATCTAAATCAGTTTTTTTATATTTCTGTATATCTTACCGTTCTAAAGCAGTAAGCGTTTAAGTAATATTCGCCCCCCCTCCCCCTTATTTTCGTTATACCGGAAGAAGCACACAGGGGACGGTAGGGGACTTTTAGTATATGGTCAAGGATATCATAAAGAACATCTGTGCCAAAATTCAGCTTTATACCTTGCATTTCCGGGTTTGCATGATTTTTTACCTAGATTGACTGGGCTATAAATGCAATGATCAGTACAGAGCAGGTGGTATTGTTTGTTTTATTGATTGCGCATTCAACGTCAATCAACTTCATCTAGATATGGTCACGGCTGATGTTTTACTTCTTGACATCAAAATTAATAATACTTGTTTAAATTATTGTGTTTGTTTAGATTTAAATTTTATTCAGTAAATCAGTTTTTAGTCGAATTAACACAGCTTCTTAATAAATTTCTAAATAACGTTATTTTAATTGGAGATTTTAACTTAAATTTGTAAATAGATACTTCAGAATCACAAAATTATAATAATCTTCTATCTAATAACGGATTTTTATCCCTAATTAATTCACCTACTAGAATAACTTATAAACACCGAATCTTGTATAGACCATATTTTTATATTCTTATAATTATTATAATATTATATTATAGCAGAGGTATAATTGTTGATGTATCTGTTTCTATAGATACATAAATAATTATACCTCTGCTGTGTTTGACCTTGGTTTGACTGATCATTTTTTATTAGGACTTAGGTTTGCCAGTACAAGTAAAAAAATAGAAATATAAATTAAATACGCTTGAGTCACAGAAAACTACTATTAGTTTTGAATAAGTTAAATCTAAAACCCTTTTAGTGCTAAGGGGTCTGGCGCATTGCCATACCCAAGAGTGCTAAGCATTTTAGTGCATAAATGCAGAGTTTTAGTAAATTCCTTACTATTTCCTTATTTGATTTCATATCTTACTAATTTTTTTTTATTGAAGATAAATAAACAATAAACAGAAATAAATACAAAAAAATACATTTGTACATATTTGGATTGTTATAAAAAATTTCTTTATAATGAAAATTTTTTTATAATTATTGTTTTCACTTTGGCATACAATTTTACTATGTAAAAAAATTTTACATTATTTTTCTGAGGTTACCATCGGAAAGAGCAACTAAACCTAAACAAATTCCATATATTTGATTTTATTTTTACACAAAAAATAAGAAATGTGGATTAGAAATATAATATGTTGTCCGCGCCAAATTTTGCCCTACATATAAGCCTAATGTTTGAAACGCTCAAGAGAAACCTTATACACTTACTATTAGCATAAATGCTTTACTAACTCTATTATTATTTATAAAAGAAGAAATTCAAGCACACTTAATACATTTTTTAATTAAATAATTGTTTTATTCAGTAATAAAACTATAAAAAAAATTTGAAGTAACTCATCATAACCTGCAATGTTCTTATTAGACATTGCTTATAAATTAGTGAAATATAATACACACGGAAAATACAAATGAATAATGCAATGATTTTGAATACTAATGAAGTAGTATTTCACAATTTAAATATAACAATTTAATGGATAAAATAAGATAAAACAGAGTAAACAAAGCACAGCGTCAGTTCGCTCGCAACGTAAACATCGGAACTGACCTCTTTATTTCACGTCAATGACGTATAAACAGCTGGTCGTCGGCAATTAAATATACAAATATCGTTAGTCTATGGTTTTTAAGAACTGCCATCGTTTGCAGCCAGTAACTTGCATTAACTGAACCAATATATATATAAAAATACGCTGCGTCTACGACGTAGACGCTAGCACTTTTAGACATAAACGCAGCGTCTACGACGTAGACGCTATAGCACTAAAAGTGTTAAATTTTGTTGATTGGAACATTATACATTTAAATGATCATCTTGATAGTAGTTATAATAAATTTGTGACATCCTTACCAATATTATCAATGAAAGTAGTAAGACAAAAGATTATATTAATGGGATATATAACGATGAATCTGTTAAATAAATTAAGTAAAAGAAAGAAACTCTATAAAACATTTAAAAGGAGGCCATATGACCTAAATTTCTTATGTTATTGTAATAAACTTTGTAAAGACTTAAAACTTGAAATAGACAGAGCTAAATACTAACATTAAAAAAAATGAGAACTGTAATGGTGACAAATTCATGCAATGGAAAGTAATAAATAAGGTAACTGGTACTGCAATCAATAAGAGCGTAAAAATTTGACCAAGATAATGGAGAGATAGTGCTGAGTATCTTGCGGTGGCAGAAACAATCAATAACTATCTTATCGGTATACAGAGGTCGCAAACTGTCGTCTCTGTCCATCAGACGCGCGTCACTAACCCGCATTCGTTTTTATTAGTCCTGTCACAAGAAGTTGAGCTAGATAACGGAGAGATAGTGCTGAGTATCTTGTGCTGGCCGAAATAATCAATAACTGTCTTATCGGTATACAGAGTTCGCAAACTGTCGTCTCTGTCCATCAGACGCGCGTCACTAACCCGCATTCGTTTTTATTAGTCCTGTCACAAGAAGTTGACCTAGATAACGGAGAGATAGTGCTGAGTATCTTGCAGTGGCCAAAATAATCAATAACTGTCTTATCGGTATACAGAGTTCGCAAACTGTCGTCTCTGTCCATCAGACGCGCGTCACTTAACCCGCATTCGTTTTTATTAGTCCTGTCACAAGAAGTTGAGCTAGATAACGGAGAGATAGTGCTGAGTATCTTGCAGTGGCCAAAATAATCAATAACTGTCTTATCGGTATACAGAGTTCGCAAACTGTCGGCTCTGTCCAACAGACGCGCTTCACTTACCCGCACTCGTTTTCATTAGTCCTGTCACAAGAAGTTGAGCTAGATAACGGAGAGATAGTGCTGAGTATCTTGCAGTGGCCAAAATAATCAATAACTGTCTTATCGGTATACAGAGTTCGCAAACTGTCGTCTCTGTCCATCAGACGCGCGTCACTAACCCGCATTCGTTTTTATTAGTCCTGTCACAAGAAGTTGAGCTAGATAACGGAGAGATAGTGCTGAGTATCTTGCAGTGGCCAAAATAATCAATAACTGTCTTATCGGTATACAGAGTTCGCAAACTGTCGGCTCTGTCCAACAGACGCGCTTCACTTACCCGCACTCGTTTTCATTAGTCCTGTCACAAGAAGTTGAGCTAGATAACGGAGAGATAGTGCTGAGTATCTTGTGGTGGCCGAAATAATCAATAACTGTCTTATCGGTATACAGAGTTCGCAAACTGTCGTCTCTGTCCATCAGACGCGCGTCACTAACCCGCACTCGTTTTTATTAGTCCTGTCACAAGAAGTTGAGCTAGATAACGGAGAGATAGTGCTGAGTATCTTGCAGTGGCCGAAATAATCAATAACTGTCTTATCGGTATACAGAGTTCGCAAACTGTCGGCTCTGTCCAACAGACGCGCTTCACTTACCCGCACTCGTTTTCATTAGTCCTGTCACAAGAAGTTGAGCTAGATAACGGAGAGATAGTGCTGAGTATCTTGTGGTGGCCGAAATAATCAATAACTGTCTTATCGATATACAGAGTTCGCAAACTGTCGGCTCTATCCATCAGACGCGCGTCACTTACCCGCACTCGTTTTTATTAGTCCTGTCACAAGAAGTTGAGCTAGATAACGGAGAGATAGTGCTGAGTATCTTGTGCTGGCCGAAATAATCAATAACTGTCTTATCGGTATACAGAGTTCGCAAACTGTCGGCTCTATCCATCAGACGCGCGTCACTTACCCGCACTCGTTTTTATTAGTCCTGTTACAAGAAGTTGAGCTAGATAACGGAGAGATAGTGCTGAGTATCTTGTGGTGGCCGAAATAATCAATAACTGTCTTATCGGTATACAGAGTTCGCAAACAGTCGGCTCTGTCCATCAGTCGCGCGTCACTTACCCGTACTTTTAGACATAAACGCAGCGTCTACGACGTAGACACTATAGCACTAAGAGTGTTAAATTTTGTTGATTGGAACATTATACATTTAAATGAGCATGTTAATAGTAGTTATAATAAATTTGTGACATCCTTATTAATATTATCAATGAAAGTAGTAAGACAAAAGATTATATTAATGGGATATATAACGATGAATCTGTTAAATAAATTAAGTAAAAGAAAGAAACTCTATAAAACATTTAAAAGGAGGCCATATGACCAAAATTTCTTATGTTATTATAATAAACTTTGTAAAGACTTAAAACTTGAAATAGACTGAGCTAAATACTAACATTAAAAAAAATGAGAACTGTAATGGTGACAAATTCATGCAATGGAAAGTAATAAATAAGGTAACTGGTACTGCAATCAATAAGAGCTTAAAAAGTTGACCTAGATAATAGAGAGATAGTGCTGAGTATCTTGCGGTGGCAGAAACAATCAATAAATATCTTATCGGTATACAGAGTTCGCAAACTGTCGTCTCTGTCCATCAGACGCGCGTCACTTACCCGCACTCGTTTTTATTAGTCCTGTCACAAGAAGTTTAGCTAGATAACGGAGAGATAGTGCTGAGTATCTTGCGGTGGCCGAAATAATCAATAACTGTCTTATCGGTATACAGAGTTCGCAAACTGTCGGCTCTGTCCATCAGACGCGCGTCACTTACCCGCACTCGTTTTCATTAGTCCTGTCACAAGAAGTTGAGCTAGATAAAGAGAGATAGTGCTGAGTATCTTGCGGTGGCCGAAATAATCAATAACTGACTTATCGGTATACAGAGTTCGCAAACTGTCGGCTCTGTCCATCAGACGCGCGTCACTTACCCGCACTCGTTTTCATTAGTCCTGTCACAAGAAGTTGAGCTAGATTACGGAGAGATAGTGCTGAGTATCTTGCGGTGGCCGAAATAATCAATAACTGTCTTATCGGTATACAGAGTTCGCAAACTGTCGGCTCTGTCCATCAGACGCGCGTCACTTACCCGCACTCGTTTTTATTAGTCCTGTCACAAGAAGTTGAGCTAGATAACGGAGAGATAGTGCTGAGTATCTTGCGGTGGCCGAAATAATCAATAACTGTCTTATCGGTATACAGAGTTCGCAAACTGTCGGCTCTGTCCATCAGACGTGCGTCACTTACCCGCACTCGTTTTCATTAGTCCTGTCACAAGAAGTTGAGCTAGATAACGGAGAGATAGTGCTGAGTATCTTGCGGTGGCCGAAATAATCAATAACTGTCTTATCGGTATACAGAGTTCGCAAACTGTCGGCTCTGTCCATCAGACGCGCGTCACTTACCCGCACTCGTTTTTATTAGTCCTGTCACAAGAAGTTGAGCTAGATAACGGTGAGATAGTGCTGAGTATCTTGCGGTGGCCGAAATAATCAATAACTGTCTTATCGGTATACAGAGTTCACAAACTGTCGGCTCTGTCCATCAGACGTGCGTCACTTACCCGCACTCGTTTTCATTAGTCCTGTCACAAGAAGTTGAGCTAGATAACGGAGAGATAGTGCTGAGTATCTTGCGGTGGCCGAAATAATCAATAACTGTCTTATCGGTAGTTTGTTATCAATTGTTTCTAAGGTTTTCGAAAAACTTATGTTGAAAAGAGTTTTAACCTAGTTAAATAAATTTAGTTTTTTCAGCGATAATCAATATGGTTTAAAAAAAGGGAATTCAACTTAAGATGCTTTGATTTCAGTATATGAAGAAATTATCAATAATTTTAACTCTGGTGATAACACTATAGGCATCTTTGTCGATTTTAAAAAGCCTTTTATTTTGTAAACCACGAAATTCTTTTATCTAAACTAGAAGCGACAGGAATTCGGGGTGTGGCTTTGGATTGATTTAAATCTTTTTTAAAACAGAAAACAACAAGTAAAAATAAATAATTGCTTCATTTTACAAAAATAGATGAAATTCGGTGATCCGCAAGGATCAGTTCTCTCAGCAACTTTTTTCCTGGTCTTTATTAATGATTTATTGAAGATTGTTTGGAGGGGAAATATATCTGCATTTGCCGAAGATGTTGTACTGCTTTACAATGATAAGCAATTGACACTGTTAGATAATTACATAAATAATGATTTAAAATTACTAAGTGATTGGTGCAATTTTAATAAAATGCAAGTAAATGTTAATAAAACAAAATCGATAATTTTTTATCCAAATGGTGGCGATTTACCTTTTGAGATAAAATTCCATTTCACTGATTGTAATTTACTTGTTTGTAACTGTGGAACAATCCAATGTGTAAAGAGCATTAAATATTTGGGACTTACTTTTCATAACAAACTTAAATGAGACGAACATATATTATCTCTACACAGGAAAATAAAATCATCTATTCGAACTTTTTATTTTTTAAGAAATTTATATGAATCTTCATTGTTAAGATCGTTATATTTTGCTTTAATTCACTCACTTATACAACATGGTATCGTCTGCTTTGGAGGCACATTTAAAACTTTGATTGATAAATTACGATTCTGTCAAAATTATTTTTTACGTATTATTTTAAAAAAGCAGAAAAGGGAGATCTCCTTCCCACTATATCAAACGTTAAATATACAACCTTTCCTTCATATTTTTTTGTTTAAATTTTTAAGTCTGATCTACAGGAGAAGTGGCAATAAATAAAATAATTTTATACATCACTATAATACTAGGAGTTTTTCTGCAGGTAATGTTGGACCAATTAAAGTAAACAAATCCATTTTTAGGCATTCGTATAGTTGCACCTAAATACTTTAATCAAGTTCCTTACTATATAAGACAGAGCATTAGACTTATAGAATTTTTTTCACTGTTGAAAAGTTGGCTAATGACTAACTTTGATGTCGAATTTTTGAATCGGGTAATTAGGTAACATAGTTCAATTATTTCCATATAGTATATCTCAACAATTAATCTTAACGTACATTTGGAAAACATTTTTACAGTTATAATTATTGAATGGTTAGTACAATATTTTAGTAGTCAAATTCAGAGTTTAAAATCGTAAGCATTGCAGAGAGTATCTTTCTTGAATATTTAAACTTTATGTACTAGACTAAAAAAAGATTATCATTGCATTTTTATCTTTGCCTTATAAAAACTGGCCACACTAATAGTTACGTGTCGTCAATTTCCAGATTTTGTATTTGTAATTTCTGTAGTATGATGCTGATGGAAATAAATCATTTATTCATTTGCAAAATTATGGATAAGACCGATCAATTCCAAAGCAGCGTCACTAACAAAACTTATCCAATAGCTGGTAAATTGGACTGTACCTCTTATAATTCTATTTGACCAGGTAACCTGTAGGTTTTGTCCCAAGGAATACATTGGGCAAACCTCAATTTTTTTGCGGGTAAGAATGACGGGTCACCGTTTTTCTATCAATCACAATTCGCAACTACTAAAATACCAAATCTCTAGATGTTACATGGGTATTCATTCAACCTTCAGCTTGTTTAGTATATATTATAGCTCGGTGACGAGGTATTAAGCTGCTTACCGCAATTTACTCCACGAAGCATACCTGGTATACTAGAATTTACTACAGTTGAATTATTGCTTCATCTCCGGAACTACCATAATACTGAGCATTTGGGTGTTACAAAGTTATTCATTTAATCTTAAGCATGTTTAGTTTATATTATAGCTCGGTGACGAGGTATTAAGCTGCTTACCGCAATTTACTCCACGAAGCATACCTGGTATACTAGAATTTAATAGAGTTCAATTATTGCTTCATCTCCGGAACTACCATAATACTGAGCATTTGGGTGTTACAAAGTTATTCATTTAATCTTAAGCATGTTTAGTTTATATTATAGCTCGGTGACGAGGTATTAAGCTGCTTACCGCAATTTACTCCACGAAGCATACCTGGTATACTAGAATTTACTACAGTTGAATTATTGCTTCATCTCTGGAACTACCTTAATACTGAGCATTTGGTTGTTAAAAAGTTCTTTATTTAATCTTAAGCATGTTTAGTTTATATTATAGCTCGGTGACGAGGTATTAAGCTGCTTACCGCAATTTACTCCACGAAGCATACCTGGTATACTAGAATTTACTACAGTTGAATTATTGCTTCATCTCCGGAACTACCTTAATACTGAGCATTTGGTTGTTAAAAAGTTCTTTATTTAATCTTAAGCATGTTTAGTTTATATTATAGCTCGGTGACGAGGTATTAAGCTGCTTACCGCAATTTACTCCACGAAGCATACCTGGTATACTAGAATTTACTACAGTTGAATTATTGCTTCATCTCCGGAACTACCTTAATACTGAGCATTTGGTTGTTAAAAAGTTCTTTATTTAATCTTAAGCATGTTTAGTATATATTATAGCTCGGTGACGAGGTATTAAGCTGCTTACCGCAATTTACTCCACGAAGCATACCTGGTATACTAGAATTTAATAGAGTTCAATTATTGCTTCATCTCCGGAACTACCATAATACTGAGCATTTGGTTGTTAAAAAGTTCTTTATTTAATCTTAAGCATGTTTAGTTTATATTATAGCTCGGTGACGAGGTATTAAGCTGCTTACCGCAATTTACTCCACGAAGCATACCTGGTATACTAGAATTTAATAGAGTTGAATTATTGCTTCATCTCCGGAACTACCTTAATACTGAGCATTTGGTTGTTAAAAAGTTCTTTATTTAATCTTAAGCATGTTTAGTATATATTATAGCTCGGTGACGAGGTATTAAGCTGCTTACCGCAATTTACTCCACGAAGCATACCTGGTATACTAGAATTTAATAGAGTTCAATTATTGCTTCATCTCCGGAACTACCATAATACTGAGCATTTGGGTGGTACAAAGTTATTCATTTAATCTTCACCATTTTTACTCTAAATTAGATCCTGAGGGCGAGATATTACAAGCGACCTAACGAACTTACACCTTTTAGGATCAAAGAGAAACCTGATTTAAAGTAGGTTTCACTATTTATCATCCCCTAGAACTTCCAAAATACAGGAATTATTTGATAAAAAATAATAAGGCACTACTCTTATTACCGAAGGATTGCAAAATAATGTTGGATATATGTCATAGAATAAAATGTTTAAGGTTACGACAAATATGGGGAGAAAATTCGTATAGTAATTCTAAATTGATGATTTCACCAATGTAATTATTTTTTAAGTCTTTATTATTCATCCAATTACTTTTCCCTCTATAATAAACTAAAATTTCTTAAAACATATAGTATTTTCCCTAGTTTATTATTGAAAATTTCGTCAAATAAATTAATATATAAGTTTAATAAAATATTTATGGCCATGATTCCTATTAAATTATTAACATTTACTTAAATTATAGAAATATAGGCTTTAAACACATCGTAAAAGTTGTGAGTACCTATTTTGTTTACTTTTCAAGATATACGTATAAGTTAAAGAATGAAGTAAGTTATTGTTCATGTATCTAGCGTTTATTCCGTGTGTGGTTTTACAAAAAACATTTTAAAATTACTTTTCATGAATGTCCATCCATACCGGATGTTATGCAGGGCTTCGTGGGTTCCAAAGTGTTCTCTCTATTATTTTAAAATCCTACATTTATACATTTATTTATAATAATTTCTACTATTGGGTTTTATTTCCGTCACGAAATTCTAGATGCTCCAGTAACTTTATTTTGATTATTGAAGAATTATAAAAGAGATCACTTCTATATATCAAATTGTTCAATTTATACCTCGAAAAGTGAAGTGTACTCAGATATAGATAAATAGAGTTACTTATGATTTATTAGAATGCTGAGTGTTATTACTATTAAGTAAAATGAAACGGACAGTAAAAAAAGTAATATAGAATAACAAAATGACCTTAACTGAAAAACTTTTAAATGTTTAAGGAGATTTTTAAAACTTGGCACTAACCCCTCAAATACCTGGAATATATTATTCGTTGGCCAGTTTGGTATGGCTTTTTGCTTCTATATGGCGGCCGTTAAATGTAAAAATTCCATTATTTTGCAACCCAGAGGAAAATTTTTTTTTAAAATTTTAATAACATTTAAGTTACTAAACGACTTATAATAAAAATGTCTGTAATATTTTAAGGAGATACAATTATCATACCCTATAAGAAGTTTATATCACAAAAATGGATAAAGAAATGCTAAAACAAGGGTTTTTTTAATTTAATTTTTAAATGCTTAGGCAAAGTTTGTTGCCCAGATTGGTATGTAATTTATTTCCACTATGGCGGCTGTTTGAACTTTAAAAAAAATTCGAAACTTATAAAAATATGAAATAATCGTAAACTCTTGTGTAATGTTTATAACTTTACAGTTTGTGATAAAGATTTGTATATAAAACTGTTTTCCAGATATTCAATAAATGTGTAAATCTTAGAATAATAATTCAGTAACATTTAAGTTGTCACTATCAGTATAATTCTCTCAACTCAACCTAAAAGACATATAAAACTGTTTTCGAGATATTTAATACATTTTTAAATATTAGAATAATAATTCAGTAACATTTTTTAAGTTGCCATTATCAGCGTAACTCTCTCAACTCAACCTAAAGGACATATAAAACTGATTTCGAGATATTCAATACATGTGTAAATCTTAGAATAATAATTCAGTAACATTTAAGTTGTCACTATCACCGTAGTTCTCTCAACTCAACCTAAAGGACATATTTTTTTAGATATTTCAAATAAAACATTGTTCGCCATATTTTACACTAGCAGGACTGTTCAATATGAGTAAATAGAGTAATTCCCTATCAGCGATGTCAATGTCGGAACAGAATAACCACTAAGCCTGCGAGCAGTACACAGAATCAGATACTAGATGAGGTATGATACTTTTGCAGGTTATAAAATAATCATTGGAGTCTAATCCAAAGTATTATAATAAAAGTTTACTAGGTGTAGACTCAGGTCATTCTCATTAATATTACTAGGCTTACAAATGATTTTAAGGTTTCAAACAACTAATTTGACAGTATTCCTACATGACTCGTAATAAACGTTTACTAGCTGTAGATTCAGGTCATTCTTATAAAGGTTACTAGGCTTACAAATGATTTTGAGGTTTCAAAAAACTAAGTTGACTGTATTCCTACATGACTCGTAATAAACGTTTACTAGCTGTAGATTCAGGTCATTCTTATTAAGGTTACTAGGCTTACAAATGATTTTAAGGTTTCAATCAACTGACAGTATTCCTATATGACTCGTAATAAACGTTTACTAGCTGTCGATTCAGGTCATTCTCATTAAGGTCTCTAGGCTTACAAATGATTTTAAGGTTTCAAACAACTAAGTTGACAGTATTCCTATGTGACTCGTATAAACGTTTACTAGCTGTCGATTCAGGTCATTCTTATTAAGGTTACTAGGCTTACAAATGATTTTAAGGTTTCAAACAACTAAGTTGACAGTATTCCTATATGACTCGTAATAAACGTTTACTAGCTGTCGATTCAGGTCATTCTCATTAAGGTTACTAGGCTTACAAATGATTTTGAGGTTTCAAAAAACTAAGTTGACTGTATTCCTATATGACTTGTAATACATTTATCAAAAGCCTTGTAAAATTTTAGCTACAATTAATTATAAAACAAAAGCCAACTCTCGGCTCTCAATGGACGCTTGACATTCTTATATCAAGGACACTTGCCACTCACTCATCCGTTGTTGTTTTGTCTGGGAACAAATTCCGACGTCAAAACTAATTATTTTAACCTAAATATTTTTCTTTTTTATACTAACTTTTTTCTATCCCTTATTAGTAAACTTATTACCTTATTTATTTTTATAAAATAAAGGAAGATAATTAGATATGTTTAATGACGTCATTAAAGATTTTTGCGATAGTAGAGCGGATTCCCAAACTTGGTTACATTTTTGAAACGGTTATTTTCTACAAATATGTTTATGAATAATCACAGAATAGTTTAGATAAAACAGACTCTAGTGTTGACCAAGATAACAGTCCCTTTAGTGTTATTGGAGTTAAATTGAACGGACCCATGTTATAGTTACAGTTGTACACTTAACGGACATCAAGAATGTTGCGGCCATGCCTGGGTTAGAGACTCAAATTTAAGTCCTATATTACCGTAAACATCGTACAATGCAAGTATTCTTCCAGGCTGATTCAAGTATGCAATTGAAAGCCGAGTAGTAAGTACTACAGTCAGCGCTTCACGACATTGGTCATCTACACTACAGGCTCAATTATATTTTTTGATTGCTTACTACACCTATGTACTCTTTAATATTGTTTAATGCAGGATAAAACATGAATTTTTATTTTTCATCTAAACTATTTCTATTTTATAATTTTATAGATTTGGTTACTTCCATTTTCATAAACTAAATTAAAAATTCAAATTAATATTGTTATTTGTATTGTACCTAATTCATATTATTCCCCATAGGAAACTTGTTCATATTATAGTGTAAAATTATTGACCATAAACTCTTATAATAATAGTCCATATTTCTAAATAAAAAATAAATTGGATGATTACATAAAATTTTTGTAAATTCTTTACTCTTACTATATATTTTTGCTTTGTTAAAAATGTAGAGTTTTGGTAAGTTGTCGGTGGCATGACAGATTTTGGTTTAATACCCGATGAAACAAATGTAAATGTATACTTTCAATCGTTTCTACCGATACCCATTCAGAAGTATTCTTCTAAATATATACTATAACCTTAAAACATGTGTATAAATATGAAATTGGGAAATGATCAGATTCAGTGAAATGCGTAACCAATCAATCTTATATACGAATAGTACAGTTGTACATATAACAAAGGTAATTTGTATTCTAACTAATTTTATTGTATCAGTTCAATATGTACAATTATTTTGAACTTGAAGTATAATAGAATAAAACAAAATGTATTAATATTTTGTTGCAAATATTAGAACGTCTTCAAATTATGCTAAACATTGTTATTGCAATAGAAATATTTTTGGAGTTTTATGTTTGAAAAATTTCATTTTTGCAATGATGGTAAAAAATAGATATAGTTGTACATAATTCAAATTTTAAGCATTTTCAGATACATGTTACTTCTTCGATTGATGTTTGTAGATGTTCGTCAGATAGTGTCCAAACGATAATTTTCAACTAAAAATTTTTAAAATAAGCAATTAATGTCTAATGGATATATTGAAAATTTGCAAATATTTACACAGTAACTTGTTTAAGAAGCCTATGATATTAATATATTTTTGATAAGATTTTGTTAACATGAATTTTAGAATTTATTTTGTTAATTAACAAAAAGATTTTCATTTGTAGATAATAGAGCCTAGATACATTAAAAGCATAAATGAATTTAGTCGTAGTACTTGAATGAATTGTAAAACCATTAGTTTTTAAGGAAAAACACATATAGAAAAAACACGAAAAGAGATTGACGCCTGCTTGCCCTTATTACAACCAATACGCAACGAAACTGATATGAAATATGGAAACGATAAACCAGTAGTTTGGGCTTCCAGTCAAAATTAATTCTACCTTATATTGAAAACCTCAGACAAGGCATATATATATATATATATATATATATATATATATATATATATATATATATATATATATATTTATATATACGTGTGTGTTTTAATATATATTACGCATATGTGACAGATACGGCCAAATACAATATAATTGAATCGTAAAAAGTAAGGGCTCTGTGGTGTAATGGTAGCACATTCACCCGGCAATTGAGAGATCCGGGTTCGAGTTCTGGCAGCGTAGCAAGTAATTTTTGTGATTCAATGTTTACTGAAAAAAATGTATATATATATATATAATACAATAACTCTACCAAATAATACGGTTTCGCGAGTAGTGGTCGAAATGTAATTTTGTATTTCTTGAGTTGAATAAAATCAGCCTCTGCAGAGTATTTACTCACGCTAAATAGAAAAACCAGATTTTTGTAAATTAAAATGCCTTTTTTATTGAGTGCCTCTCAGATGCATCAGTTTCTTAAAAGAACTTTCGTAAAATAATTATATACAAGTATTCGCGTACTTATAACACAACACCTAAGTTTCTTACAATTTTGATAAATACCCATAAAGCAACCGTGAATTCTAAATAGATTCATAACTATGTTTCTTTTAGTTCTTTATGATCACAATAACAGATCAATGAATTTGTATAATTGTGTTGCTAAGAAATAAAGTTTGCATACAAATATTTAACTTCACTACAAGAAAATTAAACTGGGTATTCTATCTCACGAAGAACGACTTATATCCAGAGTACAGGTCTGTAGGATATTGAGGCTCCCCCAAGTTCAACGCCCGTAATCGGCGCGTTAATACCAAGCAGCAGGTCTGTACCTTACGTATGACTTCCATTTGCATGAAATTAGCAACACCTCGATTGTCAGATATAATATAGAATAGAATAGAATAGTATGGAAATATAATAGAAGCATTATTTATTTCCAAAACATATACACCAAGATATTAGATTTATTTACAGTTGATAAATAGTAAATTACCCTTTTACTATACTTACTAAGTGGCGATAAAATGAAACAATTAAATTTTAAGTAGAGTAGTTGGATAAATATTATTTATATAATTTAAGTATGAGTTATTAAACTATATATTACAGATTAACATATATTCTACAATGGAAATTAGCCTACATGGGCATTGGGCAATAAGCTGTTGTCTTCTTCCAATATATTCCAAACGCACGACTACATATTTGTAACCTTCGATTGCGATCTAGATCTTCCACCGAAACACCCATTCCGTTATCTGGAAAGCAACTATAAAAGGAGAGTCAGTTATATTCAACTATACAAGTTAAAAATGTTCCGTTATACTTTATTCCGCCACAAACCCATAATACTCTCTAAAACTTTCTTACGAATAAAAGTAGCATGGTATGTAAATGTAAGGTTATAGTATAGCATTACTAAAATATTCAATATAACTTACTTTCAATACTTTGTTTTCTAAAATGAATATATCGTCCCATATCCTTTGCAGATGCTGTATCACGTACTGTACATTAATCTAGACAAAATTAAATTACAATAAATAAAGCCCATTTATATTAAAATATATTGCAAAACAACATATATTTTTAAGTTTTCATATCTGATATTATCCACATACCGCATGAAACTAATACATGAAATATCTTAAATTCCCGTAAAACTCTAGATGCATCAAATTAATTCAAAACCAGCGCTCGTAGTAACATATACAACTGTTTTATTTGTAAATTAGAACGTAGATGGTACATTGCCAGGAAAATCTGTATTTCCAACAAATGTGCTTGAATAACATGAGGTATAAAACATTCCGAATGTAACAGGTACTAAGCCACTTAACCCAGTGAATAAGCGATCTTCAAAAGGTTTTACAATCTCTGTCACCGCCGCAGGATTCATCAGAACGTTGAAAGCATTCACACAGATGTTTCAATCAACGTTTCTTCCACTTGTGTCGAAATGAATTCACTTTGATCTCAATCTTTTATTCATTAATTTAACAGGTACTAAGCCACTTAACCCAGTGAATAAGCGATCTTCAAAAGGCTTTACAATCTCTGTCACCGCCGCAGGATTCATCAGAACGTTGAAAGCATTCACACAGATGTTTCAATCAACGTTTCTTCCACTTGTGTCGAAATGAATTCACTTTGATCTCAATCTTTTATTCATTAATGTAACAGGTACTAAGCCACTTAACCCAGTGAATAAGCGATCTTCAAAAGGTTTTACAATCTCTGTCACCGCTGCAGGATTCATCAGAACGTTGAAAGCATTCACGCAGATGTTTCAATCAACGTTTCTTCCACTTGAGTCGAAATGAATTCACTTTGATCTCAATCTTTTATTCATTAATGTAACAGGTACTAAGCCACTTAACCCAGTGAATAAGCGATCTTCAAAAGGTTTTACAATCTCTGTCACCGCCGCAGGATTCATCAGAACGTTGAAAGCATTCACACAGATGTTTCAATCAACGTTTCTTCCACTTGTGTCGAAATGATTTCACTTTGATCTCAATCTTTTATTCATTAATGTAACAGGTACTAAGCCACTTAACCCAGTGAATAAGCGATCTTCAAAAGGTTTTACAATCTCTGTCACCGCCGCAGGATTCATCAGAACGTTGAAAGCATTCACACAGATGTTTCAATCAACGTTTCTTTCCACTTGTGTCGAAATGAATTCACTTTGATCTCAATCTTTTATTCATTAATGTAACAGGTACTAAGCCACTTAACCCAGTGAATAAGCGATCTTCAAAAGGTTTTACAATCTCTGTCACCGCCGCAGGATTCATCAGAACGTTGAAAGCATTCACACAGATGTTTCAATCAACGTTTCTTCCACTTGTGTCGAAATGAATTCACTTTGATCTCAATCTTTTATTCATTAATGTAACAGGTACTAAGCCACTTAACCCAGTGAATAAGCGATCTTCAAAAGGTTTTACAATCTCTGTCACCGCCGCAGGATTCATCAGAACGTTGAAAGCATTCACACAGATGTTTCAGTCAACGTTTCTTCCACTTGTGTCGAAATGAATTCACTTTGATCTCAATCTTTTATTCATTAATGTAACAGGTACTAAGCCACTTAACCCAGTGAATAAGCGATCTTCAAAAGGTTTTACAATCTCTGTCACCGCCGCAGGATTCATCAGAACGTTGAAAGCATTCACGCAGATGTTTCAATCAACGTTTCTTCCACTTGTGTCGAAATGAATTCACTTCGATCTCAATCTTTTATTCATTAATGTAACAGGTACTAAGCCACTTAACCCAGTGAATAAGCGATCTTCAAAAGGTTTTACAATCTCTGTCACCGCCGCAGGATTCATCAGAACGTTGAAAGCATTCACACAGATGTTTCGTCAGGTGACGTCGTGGTTTAACACGCGTATTCTATGACGTATTATTTGTTTGTTCTTTTTGAGCAGGTAACTATATATTTTAGTAATTCATTACAATAACAATAGTATAAAATTATTGGTATTATTTAATTTATTGATTTCAACAGTACGAATAAACGTTACGATGGCAAATAGTGATGTTAATGAGTGTCCTAGTAACCAAACGTAAAGTTTTTTTGTGGTTTTCGTCAAGCTTTAGGTAAGGGTTTCTCGAAACAACGGTCAATTATCCATAAGAAATAAATTAAATAGATATTCCCAGACCTTTTGGAAATATGCGAAATCCATTATACTTCCATTGTTGATTAAATTTGCACAGACAGACTTCTAGATTGTTTAATCATATGTTCATTTTACAAAATAATGAAAGTATTTAAGCGAATATTTAAAAAGTTGAAAAAAAAACATGTCATATTCTGCAGATTGACGTGCATCAATATTTTCATTATGTCACAATATGTATACACAAATATTATTTTATTATCTCTTTGCTCTACTGAAATAATTTCTTATGTAATTTACATCATCTAATTTCTTCAGCGAATAAGTTATTCCACAAATTCAACTGTTATTTTATTTTGTTACTCAGGTTGTTGTCTTTACTTGTCGTCAATACTGTGTGTCTCTTTAAGTTTTTACTGAAGCATTACCGTGTACATTAATCATCTTTGTAGTCATTAAAATTTAAAAACATTTCTATATTGCATTAAGATTTGTTATTTTACAAAAGTCAAAATACGACTCTGAAATAATTTTGACTGTGCCTCATGCGTCAAGCTAGGCTCATGTCATAATTAAAATTTGCAAACGTTAGCATACTCATGAAAATTGAAATGGAACAGAACCGGAATTGTCAGATGTGTACAGGTTGAACAATATCGCCTCCAGACAACTGCTTTTTGGAACAAAACGCTGTCGTTGAAGCGGCCTTGATTTCCCAATCGACCCTTATCATTACATCCAAAATATCTCAACGTGCTAATCAACACATCATGTTTAAGGGAATGAAACCCTTGGGAGTAAGTAATTGAGATAATCTTTAGCACAGTAAAAGGTCACTGGACAGAACATGCTTTACCAGTACTATAATTTTTTCTGAAGTCAAATTGCATTTTTCAATCAATTTATCTTTATTTTAAGAAATTTTAAAATGGAAGTAGCTACCGTTTCAAGTATGTTTCACTGAACTGGAAGAATAGTGATCGGTCTTATCTGTTGTGTAATTAACCATTCATTAACAATTTATTAATCTGGTTAGTAATTGCTCCAAGTACATAAGGACTTGTATAGAGATTACGTCACTAACTACTACTCTGTATTGCATTTTAGTTATAATTGATTTTAAAATGGAAGTAGCTACCTTTTCAAGTATGTTTGACTGAACTGGAAGAATAGTAATCGGTCTTATCTGTTGTGTAATTAACCATTCATTAACAAATTTGTTAATCTGGTTAGTAATTGCTCCAAGTGCATAAGAACTGGTATGAGATCACGTCACTAACTACTACTCTGAATTGCATGTTAGTTATAATTGATTTTAAAACAGCTTCCATTGCATTAAAAAAATATTTTTTTACTGCTCCAATACTTTCAACGGTAATAAACAAATAAATCATATAATTCTCTACTTCAATACCAAATCCAATATGAAAGAAATATTTGTTTATCTCATCTAATTTTAGCTCTGAAGGAAGGCTAGTAATATTTAATGTATTGATCACGTTATTTTCTTAGATAAATGCATATAACTCTGTAGTTTAACGGAAAATGACAATTTATTCTATAAAATATGAATTTTTCCACTCGAATCATTGGAATTTTTCTGACTGGTTTTTTATTCATTCCAGTCTTAAAAGTGTCTTGTATTCCAAATTATATATCTGTCTGATCTTTTGATTAGTGATTGTGAGTTATCTTACACTTCTTCATGAAGCTTTCGGTTTACTAATTTATTTACAAACAATCGGGGCATATGCTCGTCAAGGATCTATATTACGTTACCTGTTAAGAATGCTGTATGCGCCCCTAAAAGTTTCTGCAAACTACCAGTCATCCTTAGAATTTCGTGCGATAGCTCTTTTTTAATCAAACTTTGAATAGTCAGTATAACAAGTGTTTTGGCTTCTCCTTTACTTTATTGGACATATAACTAACATAAGTGTACGTTTCGTTATTCTTCTTTCTTTGCTGATTCTTTATAATATATACACCAATAACGCTTATACTCTAAATTTAGGATGTCTTATCCATTGTTATATGGTGTATAACAGTGACCGAATCGTCCGCCACCCTCGTCTGTTGTTTGATGAGCTGTATTGTATTAATTTTTTGTAAGCGGCATAGTTCGTTAGCACAAATAGTTTACCGATATTTGATTGGTACTTCTGAGCATCATAACCTATTCCTTTTAAATAGCTAGATTTACAATTAGAGTTCAAAAATTACGAAATACACGTATACTTCACATGAGGTAGATTGTAAACAAAGTAAACCTCCATTTTAACTCCTTTTACCTTGAGTATGACACTAAGATACTCAAAACCAGGAGTCACAGATTTAGAGACCACGCAGCGTTCAAATACCATAGGGTCCCTGACGCAAGCGGTGACGCCGCCTCCTGCATAGCCTAAGTCTGTATGGCGGCCGCTACGCACCATTAGATACTGAGAGTAACACATCTATCTTCCCGTACACAATGCTGTATCGTGTACCTCTCCTGTAACCCCTTCCAAGGTTGTTTTCACCAGCATGAATGTATAAATAATGGAAAGCGTATCATCTGCATATTCTAACAAATGTTTTAAATCTTAGCTCCCGGACAAAGTTTAACATACACTCCCATGAAAACACATGTTTTTTTACAGTATCTCAGATGGGAATTACATATTATCAAGACATCATACAATTCAGTAGATCGTGGTTTATCACGACTGTTAAGTGTTGATTTAATATTGATGGGAAGTTTAGAGGTTGAAGACTCGCAGACGAGGAATTCAGCTGCCTGGCACAGAGAGAGTCCTGCAGAAGATTTGCAGAATCTCTTCTCCATTCTCTGCACCTCCGCTCTCACATGGTTTACTGCGGCCTCCAGGATCTCATCTGTTGTTAACAGACACCTCCTCCTTTAAGTGACTTATAACATTTAAATTTTTCTCATTATTTATCTGATAAAGTCAGGCACTCTTTACAAATGCCTTGTTACATTCGGAAGTTTTTTTTGCCTGTGTTTATTTTTATTACGGTTTAAAATCATAGTAAAATTTTAGCATTGTAAGTGTTTTGACTGTAAAGCTGTGAACTTCAACTTTAGATTTCCTTTAACTTAGAATTTATCAAATTTTTCTGAAATTAGTCCAATTGTTAAAGACACATTTGAAACTACCTAAAAAGAGACAATGAAAAGTTATATATACGGAATATTTCAGAGGAATTTACAAAAACAGTTTTATTCTGCAGGTTGAGAGGTCCATCCTTAACTTAAATGTAGATGGATTAAAAGATTAAAATATATTTTAATTTCCATAATTTCAATTTTTCGAATTCCATTAAAAGAAAATTAAACTTATTATGGATCCTCGGGTACTTATAGTTATTATTACCTATAAAACATGTAATTGCAGTACTTAAAAGGAGGACGTACGTAAATATGTTTAAGTTTACATGTCGGTACTTAAACCGATATATGAGGGAGAGGAAATCTGGATAACTATTCCAACATTGTGGAAATGATTGGGTTGTCAGTCATCGTCAACCAAACTCTCTTTCCAATATGACATTAAAAATAATTTAAATTTTCTCTTTATGGATTTGTAAATATATGAGGTTTACTAAAATAGGTAATTAAATAAAAGAGGAAATTGATATATTTATATTTATGAAATAAAATAAAATAGCATAACATATAGAACATAATAAAACAAAAAAAAAACATATAGTTGGAAATTACATAATAGTTGGATTATAAAATAATGTACATATATTTAATAACTTTGAAATTGTACATTTCAATAACTATTAGATGAATTACAAGTGTTTAAAAGGCATTATTAACAACGAATTATTTGAAAGGAAAAAAGGATTATGAACGAAGAATGACAGAAAATGTAGATAATATCCAGTAAAATGCTGTGTTGAAGTATTATGCTCAATTTGTTCATTTCCCACTTATTTATCTATTCATATTTTTTATAAAAGACAAATTATGATATATTTTTGACACAATAATCAATAGTAAATTAATTATAGTTCTCAGAGCATTAGTATAGCCTATTATTCGTGAGGATGAAAAAATATAATTTCGGTATGTCTTTCTTTAATTGACGGAACGATATCTCAAAAACGAAATGACAGTTAGCTTTTGACAAAATGATGCATGAACCTTAATATCTATATTAGCAACAGTGAGTTCGAAGATAGTGCGTATCACATCATTGGATTTGGTAGGCTGTTAATGAAAATATCTGTGTTGATCATAAAGGTAAAAATTATATGAACGAGAAGACTACAGTATATATACATAAAAATAACTGAGTACATTCCTATAGCATTGCAAGATGTGACATATTATCACAGGTAGATTATTCATACATTAAACAGTTTTGTAGATTACTCAAAATAAATATCAGACAGGGAAGTTTATGACAGTGTCTGATTTTTATGCGTTGTAGTTCACTTACTGTGTCAATAACTGAACTAATAAAAAAGTAAATTATACGTGTAAACGTCATCTTATCAATGCATTTGAATATGTATAATGGAAATGATTGTTGAATTGGAGAGCGACGGTGTATTAGAATTCTTTAGGGGTCTTTAATATTGCCATAAATAATTGTATTTTATCCGGTATATTTTCTGTTTAAAAATCTAATATCAAATAAGTAGATCTGAAAGAATTTAGGGTTTTTTAAACTTCATTTTAGTATCCAATCTCTTTACAACACAAAATTAAACTATGAGCGAACATTTTTTATTTCACTCATAGTCAAAACCCAAAATAAAAGAATTTCACAAATTAATGTTACGAGCAATTCAAGGTTATCGAGTCAGGTTTTTTGAAATAAATGTTTAAATAATTATTTAATATATTTTTAGTTTGCGATAGTGTTGTTGCATGTTATCGCAAACTCCTAAAACATAGTTTTCTACTTTATGGTAACTTTAGGAAATATAAAAATTACAAGACAAGTGTCCAGCCAATGTTTTAAAAATCTTAATTTTCTATATGCCACGCCTATTAGGTGCGATATAACTAAAATTTTTTGGAAAATATTATACATTTTTTACAGTAGGGTGTAGCAAGCTATGATGTTTGTTAAGATATAAGTAATTACGTACTTGTTAAATTTGTATTAGGTTTTTGTCTTCGGCTTCCATAAGAAAATGATCTTTTACGATCAATAGCGAACGGCTACTACCAGAAATTCTTAGTGGCTGAGGTTTATTTATTAAATGAAGGAGAGTTGATGTGCGTAAAAGTATAAATTAATGGACATTTAAACGTACTAATATTAATTGAGGTATTACTTGGAGATATGTGTTTCTATTTTTCGGCGCAATTTCGCACTTATGCCGAAAACTAGAAATAACATTCCTTGAGATAGTACTTAAAATTAAGCACAAATCAAAGCCCTAGCCTAAAATATCTAGATACCTAACAATAATCAATATCAATAGTATATTTTCGTTATCCCCGGTAAAAAAATCATGCAACTTTATAAATGACAAATACCAAACCGAAATTAAAAGTTGTTTAAGATTCCTGTAAATGAAACTATTATATTATATACTCAAAAGTTTAGAAACCAAAAGAGATTTTCAATATAGCTAACTGACATTAAAAACTTATGTATGATCAGAAACGAAGAATTATACAAAAATTTGTAAATTGTTATAACAAATATGTTATTAGTACCTTTATCCTTTAGGTAAATCAGAATGTGTTCTTTTTATGAGTATAAGCCATGCAACCTTACTAAACTTACTGCCTAGAGAGTGAAACATAAAATTTGACACATACAATTATTGGCTGACCATTACTGAATCTAACAACCTGAGTGACTACACAAATTTTATTTTGTTCAATATCTCGAGAAAAAACTAAGAAATAGACCTCAAATATTTTATGATGTTAAATTTTTATATAAAATATTCAATTAGATGATAGTGTTTCCCATTTTATTGGATTTATCAGAGCGTAATTATTAGGGTAATTATGATAGTAACGATAAAATAGCGCAATAAATAGATGTATAACAAATAGATCGCACTAATAACAGGTGATAACATGTGAGGTACTGACAAATGTAGTCTACTATAAAAAACATATGATATCATGGTATAATGAATAGGTGTGTATACTTTTATTATTCAAACACTGGTATTAAACCTAATTTAATGAAGAAAATTTAGTTTTATTATGCTGCAAGATATCTCAAGAAATATTTCATCTGAAGAATTGAAATTCTTGAAAAGAATCAAATCAGTTCGGTTACTATTGAATAATCTTTATCAGTGTTAGAATAAAGCCAAAAATGGAAAATTATAAATAAAACTAAACTGGATTGTACTTTAGGGTCAGAAAACATACCAGAGTGGATATTTTTGGTTTAGTAATTATTATTGATTTTATCATAGAACAGTATAATCTGTTGCATTTTGCGGTAATTATTAATGGAAAAGTCCGTTTTAATACTAAAAAAAATAATTTATGTAGTTAAAAGAAAAATTTAATATTAATTGGGAAACTGCTTCCACATGAATGCGTATAACCTATAATAGATGATTGTACGACAGAAAATATAACTGTATTAACCTCAGCGTTTCGATTTTTTAATATCTACTCTTTCATTGAACTCGCTACGAGCTATCGAGCTATTTTAGATCTCTATGTTCATGGTATTCCCCTGTTATTCTCACTCAACAGAAGGACCTCTCGTAATAAATTTGCTAACGCTAGGCAGAGTCTGACAAATGTTTCTCGTGTAAAAAATGTTTAGTGTAAAGTTTAAGTCTACATTTCAGTTATATCTTAACATATCTTGCGGACAGTCAGATAGAAAGATGGGCAGACAGAAATGATTCTTTCCAGTCCCTTAAATAATAAACTTTGCTTATGCTCAGCTAACTAAAAGAACACTGTTTTTCAAGTATGGTTTTTAGGGTATTAGGTATTATTTACAGTCTGTCGTATACAAATAATGTCCAAAGTGTAATGCATGTCCACTTTGCAGGTCACGTCATAGGCCTTGACGAGTGAAATAATTCGCTTTCATTAGGATTATAATAGTTGTCAAAACAACTATCATGTGAGTAAGCAGTGAAACTGACATGAGAGGAATGAAATTTACTTTATGACGTATGTATAACATTATGTGTATGTGTGACGTAAATATATTTTTAATACTGGGCATTCATGAATCTGTCGGTATATCCTAGTACTTTTGCATTTATTATGTCTTCTTGTTGATGGAAGTAATAAAATTCTACATTATTCAAAATGTTTAATCAAATGATACTTCTGATATTGATATTATTAAAAACATAAATGTTTCTTTCTTTTTCATTTGATTACAGTAATACGATTTACCACTAATTTTACTCATTACAAAGTACGTAAATTATCATAATCATCACTAATTTTAGTATCGTAATTACTATATATTCAACCAAAAACAATAATTGATAATAACTATATTTTCATTTAAACAATTTGTATTAACTTAGAAAATATTTCACTAAAGTATGAAGAATCAAAACATATATATTAGTGTGTAATATTCATGTATTATTCAAATGCTTAAACTTAAAAAATTTACAGTTTATACATAACAAGATATTGTACTGCAATTACTTTAATATTTCTTATATGCTACTTCAAAGAAAGTCTGATAAATAAGGTAAACTTTAAGGAAATACAATATTGAAACTGTATAACGGTAGCCTAAAACATTTACAAAGATTGTAAAAGCAGTGATTCCACATCATATGAAATTCCATGCAATTGGGATTCAATCTGTATAGGGGAAACAAAGCGTTTTATTAGAAGAGCGTTAGCGATGCCTATGCATCGTGGGACTACAAATTTTATATCTGACTCTCAGTCTATCAATCTGTCTGTCTGCATAATATCCCTAAAACAAAGCGTTAAATTAGCAGAGCGTTAGCGATGCCTATGCATCGTGGGACTACAAATTTTATATCTGACTCTCAGTCTATCAATCTGTCTGTCTGCATAATATCCCTAAAACAAAGCGTTAAATTAGCAGAGCGTTAGCGATGCCTATGCATCGTGGGACTACAAATTTTATATCTGACTCTCAGTCTATCAATCTGTCTGTCTGCATAATATCTCGAAAACAAAGAGTTAAATTAGCAGAGTGTAGCGATGCCTATGCATCGTGGGACTCTAAATTTTATATCTGACTCTGTCTATCAATCTGTCTGTCTGCATAATAACCCGAAAACAAAGCGTTAAATTAGCAGAGCGTTAGCGATGCCTATGCATCGTGGGACTACAAATTTTATATCTGACTCTCAGTCTATCAATCTGTCTGTCTGCATAATAACCCTAAAACAAAGCGTTAAATTAGCAGAGCGTTAGCGATGCCTATGCATCGTGGGACTACAAATTTTATATCTGACTCTCAGTCTATCAATCTGTCTGTCTGCATAATATCCCTAAAACAAAGCGTTAAATTAGCAGAGCGTTAGCGATGCCTATGCATCGTGGGACTACAAATTTTATATCTGACTCTCAGTCTATCAATCTGTCTGTCTGCATAATATCCCTAAAACAAAGCGTTAAATTAGCAGAGCGTTAGCGATGCCTATGCTTCGTGGGACTACAAATTTTATATCTGACTCTCAGTCTATCAATCTGTCTGTCTGCATAATATCTCGAAAACAAAGCGTTAAATTAGCAGAGCGTTAGCGATGCCTATGCATCGTGGGACTACAAATTTTATATCTGACTCTCAGTCTATCAATCTGTCTGTCTGCATAATATCCCTAAAACAAAGCGTTAAATTAGCAGAGCGTTAGCGATGCCTATGCATCGTGGGACTACAAATTTTATATCTGACTCTCAGTCTATCAATCTGTCTGTCTGCATAATATCTCGAAAACAAAGCGTTAAATTAGCAGAGCGTTAGCGATGCCTATGCATCGTGGGACTACAAATTTTATATCTGACTCTCAGTCTATCAATCTGTCTGTCTGCATAATAACCCGAAAACAAAGCGTTAAATTAGCAGAGCGTTAGTGATGCCTATGCATCGTGGGACTACAAATTTTATATCTGATTCTCAGTCTATCAGTATGTCTGTCTGCATAATAACCAGAAAACAAAGCGTTAAATTAGCAGAGCGTTAGCGATGCCTATGCATCGTGGGACTACAAATTTTTATATCTGACTCTCAGTCTATCAATCTGTCTGTCTGCATAATAACCAGAAAACAAAGCGTTAAATTAGCAGAGCGTTAGTGATGCCTATGCATCGTGGGACTACAAATTTTATATCTGATTCTCAGTGTATCAGTATGTCTCTCTGCATAATAACCAGAAAACAAAGCGTTAAATTAGCAGAGCGTTAGCGATGCCTATGCATCGTGGGACTACAAATTTTATATCTGATTCTCAGTCTATTAGTATGTCTGTCTGCATAATAACCCGAAAACAAAGCGTTAAATTAGCAGAGCGGTAGCGATGCCTATGCAACGTGGGACTACAAATTTTATATCTGACTCTCAGTCTATCAATCTGTCTGTCTGCATAATATCCCTAAAACAAAGCGTTAAATTAGCAGAGCGTTAGCGATGCCTATGCATCGTGGGACTACAAATTTTATATCTGATTCTCAGTCTATCAGTATGTCTGTCTGCATAATAACCCGAAAACAAAGCGTTAAATTAGCAGAGCGTTAGCGATGCCTTTGCATCGTGGGACTACAAATTTTATATCTGATTCTCAGTCTATCAGTATGTCTGTCTGCATAATAACCCGAAAACAAAGCGTTAAATTAGCAGAGCGTTAGCGATGCCTATGCATCGTGGGACTAAAAATTTTATATCTGACTCTCAGTCTATCAGTATGTCTGTCTGCATAATAACCCGAAAACAAAGCGTTAAATTAGCAGAGCGTTAGCGATGCCTATGCATCGTGGGACTACAAATTTTATATCTGATTCTCAGTCTATCAGTATGTCTGTCTGCATAATAACCCGAAAACAAAGCGTTAAATTAGCAGAGCGTTAGCGATGCCTGTGCATCGTGGGACTACAAAATTTTATATCTGATTCTCAGTCTATCAGTATGTCTGTCTGCATAATAACCCGAAAACAAAGCGTTAAATTAGCAGAGCGTTAGCGATGCCTATGCATCGTGGGACTACAAATTTTATATCTGACTCTCAGTCTATCAATCTGTCTGTCTGCATAACATTTCGAAAACAAAGCGTTAAATTAGCAGAGTGTTAGCGATGTCCTATGCATCGTGGGACTACAAATTTTATATCTGACTCTCAGTCTATCAATCTGTCTGTCTTCATAATATCTCGAAAACAAAGCGTTAAATTAGCAGAGCGTTAGCGATGCCTATGCATCGTGGGACTACAAATTTTATATCTGATTCTCAGTCTATCAGTATGTCTGTCTGCATAATAACCCGAAAACAAAGCGTTAAATTAGCAGAGCGTTAGCGATGCCTATGCATCGTGGGACTAAAAATTTTATATCTGATTCTCAGTCTATCAGTATGTCTGTCTGCATAATAACCCGAAAACAAAGCGTTAAATTAGCAGAGCGTTAGCGATGCCTATGCATCGTGGGACTACAAATTTTATATCTGATTCTCAGTCTATCAGTATGTCTGTCTGCATAATAACCCGAAAACAAAGCGTTAAATTAGCAGAGCGTTAGCGATGCCTATGCATCGTGGGACTACAAATTTTATATCTGACTCTCAGTCTATCAATGTCTGTCTGCATAATAACCCGAAAACAAAGCGTTAAATTAGCAGAGCGTTAGCGATGCCTGTGCATCGTGGGACTACAAATTTTATATCTGACTCTCAGTCTATCAGTATGTCTGTCTGCATAATAACCCGAAAACAAAGCGTTAAATTAGCAGAGCGTTAGCGATGCCTATGCATCGTGGGACTACAAATTTTATATCTGACTCTCAGTCTATCAGTATGTCTGTCTGCATAATAACCCAAAAACAAAGCGTTAAATTAGCAGAGCGTTAGCGATGCCTATGCATCGTGGGACTACAAATTTTATATCTGATTCTCAGTCTATCAGTATGTCTGTCTGCATAATAACCCGAAAACAAAGCGTTAAATTAGCAGAGCGTTAGCGATGCCTATGCATCGTGGGACTACAAATTTTATATCTGATTCTCAGTCTATCAGTATGTCTGTCTGCATAATAACCCGAAAACAAAGCGTTAAATTAGCAGAGCGTTAGCGATGCCTATGCATCGTGGGACTACAAATTTTATATCTGACTCTCAGTCTATCAATATGTCTGTCTGCATAATATCTCGAAAACAAAGCGTTAAATTAGCAGAGCGTTAGCGATGCCTATGCATCGTGGGACTACAAATTTTATATCTGACTCTCAGTCTATCAATCTGTCTGTCTTCATAATATCTCGAAAACAAAGCGTTAAATTAGCAGAGCGTTAGCGATGCCTATGCATCGTGGGACTACAAATTTTATATCTGATTCTCAGTCTATCAGTATGTCTGTCTGCATAATAACCCGAAAACAAAGCGTTAAATTAGCAGAGCGTTAGCGATGCCTATGCATCGTGGGACTACAAATTTTATATCTGACTCTCAGTCTATCAATCTGTCTGTCTTGCATAATATCTCGAAAACAAAGCGTTAAATTAGCAGAGCGTTAGCGATGCCTATGCATCGTGGGACTACAAATTTTATATCTGACTCTCAGTCTATCAGTATGTCTGTCTGCATAATAACCCGAAAACAAAGCGTTAAATTAGCAGAGCGTTAGCGATGCCTATGCATCGTGGGACTACAAATTTTATATCTGACTCTCAGTCTATCAGTATGTCTGTCTGCATAATAACCAGAAAACAAAGCGTTAAATTAGCAGAGCGTTAGCGATGCCTATGCATCGTGGGACTACAAATTTTATATCTGACTCTCAGTCTATCAATCTGTCTGTCTGCATAATATCTCGAAAACAAAGCGTTAAATTAGCAGAGCGTTAGCGATGCCTATGCATCGTGGGACTACAAATTTTATATCTGACTCTCAGTCTATCAATCTGTCTGTCTGCATAATATCTCGAAAACAAAGCGTTAAATTAGCAGAGTGTTAGCGATGCCGATGCATCGTGGGTCTACAAATTTTATATCTGACTCTCAGTCTATCAATCTGTCTGTCTGCATAATATCTCGAAAACAAAGCGTTAAATTAGCAGAGCGTTAGCGATGCCTATGCATCGTGGGACTACAAATTTTATATCTGACTCTCAGTCTATCAGTATGTCTGTCTGCATAATACCTCGAAAACAAAGCGTTAAATTAGCAGAGCGTTAGCGATGCCTATGCATCGTGGGACTACAAATTTTATATCTGACTCTCAGTCTATCAATCTGTCTGTCTGCATAATATCTCGAAAACAAAGCGTTAAATTAGCAGAGCGTTAGCGATGCCTATGCATCGTGGGACTACAAATTTTATATCTGACTCTCAGTCTATCAATCTGTCTGTCTGCATAATATCTCGAAAACAAAGCGTTAAATTAGCAGAGCGTTAGCGATGCCTATGCATCGTGGGACTACAAATTTTATATCTGACTCTCAGTCTATCAATCTGCCTGTCTGCATAATATCTCGAAAACAAAGCGTTAAATTAGCAGAGCGTTAGCGATGCCTATGCATCGTGGGACTACAAATTTTATATCTGACTCTCAGTCTATCAATCTGTCTGTCTGCATAATATCTCGAAAACAAAGCGTTAAATTAGCAGAGCGTTAGCGATGCCTATGCATCGTGGGACTACAAATTTTATATCTGACTCTCAGTCTATCAATCTGTCTGTCTGCATAATATCTCGAAAACAAAGCGTTAAATTAGCAGAGTGTTAGCGATGCCGATGCATCGTGGGACTACAAATTTTATATCTGACTCTCAGTCTATCAATCTGTCTGTCTGCATAATATCTCGAAAACAAAGCGTTAAATTAGCAGAGCGTTAGCGATGCCTATGCATCGTGGGACTACAAATTTTATATCTGACTCTCAGTCTATCAATCTGTCTGTCTGCATAATATCTCGAAAACAAAGCGTTAAATTAGCAGAGTGTTAGCGATGCCTATGCATCGTGGGACTACAAATTTTATATCTGACTCTCAGTCTATCAATCTGTCTGTCTGCATAATATCTCGAAAACAAAGCGTTAAATTAGCAGAGCGTTAGCGATGCCTATGCATCGTGGGACTACAAATTTTATATCTGACTCTCAGTCTATCAGTATGTCTGTCTGCATAATATCTCGAAAACAAAGCGTTAAATTAGCAGAGCGTTAGCGATGCCTATGCATCGTGGGACTACAAATTTTATATCTGACTCTCAGTCTATCAATCTGTCTGTCTGCATAATATCTCGAAAACAAAGCGTTAAATTAGCAGAGCGTTAGCGATGCCTATGCATCGTGGGACTACAAATTTTATATCTGACTCTCAGTCTATCAATCTGTCTGTCTGCATAATATCTCGAAAACAAAGCGTTAAATTAGCAGAGCGTTAGCGATGCCTATGCATCGTGGGACTACAAATTTTATATCTGACTCTCAGTCTATCAATCTGTCTGTCTGCATAATATCTCGAAAACAAAGCGTTAAATTAGCAGAGCGTTAGCGATGCCTATGCATCGTGGGACTACAAATTTTATATCTGACTCTCAGTCTATCAATCTGTCTGTCTGCATAATATCTCGAAAACAAAGCGTTAAATTAGCAGAGCGTTAGCGATGCCTATGCATCGTGGGACTACAAATTTTATATCTGACTCTCAGTCTATCAATCTGTCTGTCTGCATAATATCTCGAAAACAAAGCGTTAAATTAGCAGAGCGTTAGCGATGCCTATGCATCGTGGGACTACAAATTTTATATCTGACTCTCAGTCTATCAATCTGTCTGTCTGCATAATATCTCGAAAACAAAGCGTTAAATTAGCAGAGCGTTAGCGATGCCTATGCATCGTGGGACTACAAATTTTATATCTGACTCTCAGTCTATCAATCTGTCTGTCTGCATAATATCTCGAAAACAAAGCGTTAAATTAGCAGAGCGTTAGCGATGCCTATGCATCGTGGGACTACAAATTTTATATCTGACTCTCAGTCTATCAATCTGTCTGTCTGCATAATATCCAGAAAACAAAGCGTTAAATTAGCAGAGCGTTAGCGATGCCTATGCATCGTGGGACTACAAATTTTATATCTGACTCTCAGTCTATCAATCTGTCTGTCTGCATAATATCTCGAAAACAAAGCGTTAAATTAGCAGAGCGTTAGCGATGCCTATGCATCGTGAGACTACAAATTTTATATCTGACTCTCAGTCTATCAATCTGTCTGTCTGCATAATATCTCGAAAACAAAGCGTTAAATTAGCAGAGCGTTAGCGATGCCTATGCTTCGTGGGACTACAAATTTTATATCTGACTCTCAGTCTATCAATCTGTCTGTCTGCATAATATCTCGAAAACAAAGCGTTAAATTAGCAGAGTGTTAGCGATGCCTATGCATCGTGGGACTACAAATTTTATATCTGACTCTCAGTCTATCAATCTGTCTGTCTGCATAATATCTCGAAAACAAAGCGTTAAATTAGCAGAGCGTTAGCGATGCCTATGCATCGTGGGACTACAAATTTTATATCTGACTCTCAGTCTATCAATCTGTCTGTCTTCATAATATCTCGAAAACAAAGCGTTAAATTAGCAGAGTGTTAGCGATGCCGATGCATCGTGGGTCTACAAATTTTATATCTGACTCTCAATTATCAATCTGTCTGTCTTCATAATATCTCGAAAACAAAGCGTTAAATTAGCAGAGCGTTAGCGATGCCTATGCATCGTGGGTCTACAAATTTTATATCTGACTCTCAGTCTATCAATCTGTCTGTCTGCATAATATCTCGAAAACAAAGCGTTAAATTAGCAGAGCGTTAGCGATGCCTATGCATCGTGGGACTACAAATTTTATATCTGACTCTCAGTCTATCAATCTGTCTGTCTGCATAATATCTCGAAAACAAAGCGTTAAATTAGCAGAGCGTTAGCGATGCCTATGCATCGTGGGACTACAAATTTTATATCTGACTCTCAGTCTATCAATCTGTCTGTCTGCATAATATCTCGAAAACAAAGCGTTAAATTAGCAGAGCGTTAGCGATGCCTATGCATCGTGGGTCTACAAATTTTATATCTGACTCTCAGTCTATCAGTATGTCTGTCTGCATAATATCTCGAAAACAAAGCGTTAAATTAGCAGAGCGTTAGCGATGCCTATGCATCGTGGGACTACAAATTTTATATCTGACTCTCAGTCTATCAATCTGTCTGTCTGCATAATATCTCGAAAACAAAGCGTTAAATTAGCAGAGCGTTAGCGATGCCTATGCATCGTGGGACTACAAATTTTATATCTGACTCTCAGTCTATCAATCTGTCTGTCTGCATAATATCTCGAAAACAAAGCGTTAAATTAGCAGAGCGTTAGCGATGCCTATGCATCGTGGGACTACAAATTTTATATCTGACTCTCAGTCTATCAATCTGTCTGTCTGCATAATATCTCGAAAACAAAGCGTTAAATTAGCAGAGCGTTAGCGATGCCTATGCATCGTGGGACTACAAATTTTATATCTGACTCTCAGTCTATCAATCTGTCTGTCTGCATAATATCTCGAAAACAAAGCGTTAAATTAGCAGAGCGTTAGCGATGCCTATGCATCGTGGGACTACAAATTTTATATCTGACTCTCAGTCTATCAATCTGTCTGTCTGCATAATATCCAGAAAACAAAGCGTTAAATTAGCAGAGCGTTAGCGATGCCTATGCATCGTGGGACTACAAATTTTATATCTGACTCTCAGTCTATCAATCTGTCTGTCTTCATAATATCTCGAAAACAAAGCGTTAAATTAGCAGAGCGTTAGCGATGCCTATGCATCGTGGGACTACAAATTTTATATCTGACTCTCAGTCTATCAATCTGTCTGTCTTCATAATATCTCGAAAACAAAGCGTTAAATTAGCAGAGTGTTAGCGATGCCTATGGATCGTGGGACTACAAATTTTATATCTGACTCTCAGTCTATCAATCTGTCTGTCTGCATAATATCTCGAAAACAAAGCGTTAAATTAGCAGAGTGTTAGCGATGCCTATGTATCGTGGGACTACAAATTTTATATCTGACTCTCAGTCTATCAATCTGCCTGTCTGCATAATATCTCGAAAACAAAGCGTTAAATTAGCAGAGCGTTAGCGATGCCTATGCATCGTGGGACTACAAATTTTATATCTAACTCTCAGTCTATCAATCTGTCTGTCTTCATAATATCTCGAAAACAAAGCGTTAAATTAGCAGAGTGTTAGCGATGCCTATGCACCGTGGGACTACAAATTTTATATCTGAATCTCAGTCTATCAATCTGTCTGTCTTCATAATATCTCGAAAACAAAGCGTTAAATTAGCAGAGCGTTAGCGATGCCTATGCATCGTGGGACTACAAATTTTATATCTGAATCTCAGTCTATCAATCTGTCTGTCTTTATAATATCTCGAAAACAAAGCGTTAAATTAGCAGAGCGTTAGCGATGCCTATGCATCGTGTGACTACAAATTTTATATCTGACTCTCAGTCTATCAATCTGTCTGTCTTCATAATATCTCGAAAACAAAGCGTTAAATTAGCAGAGCGTTAGCGATGCCTATGCATCGTGGGCCTACAAATTTTATATCTGACTCTCAGTCTATCAATCTGTCTGTCTTCATAATATCTCGAAAACAAAGCGTTAAATTAGCAGAGCGTTAGCGATGCCTATGCATCGTGGGTCTACAAATTTTATATCTAACTCTCAATCTATCAATCTGTCTGTCTTCATAATATCTCGAAAACAAAGCGTTAAATTAGCAGAGCGTTAGCGATGCCTATGCATCGTGTGACTACAAATTTTATATCTGACTCTCAGTCTATCAATCTGTCTGTCTTCATAATATCTCGAAAACAAAGCGTTAAATTAACAGAGTGTTAGCGATGCCTATGCACCGTGGGACTACAAATTTTATATCTGAATCTCAGTCTATCAATCTGTCTGTCTTCATAATATCTCGAAAACAAAGCGTTAAATTAGCAGAGCTTTAGCGATGCCTATGCATCGTGGGACTACAAATTTTATATCTGAATCTCAGTCTATCAATCTGTCTGTCTTTATAATATCTCGAAAACAAAGCGTTAAATTAGCAGAGCGTTAGCGATGCCTATGCATCGTGTGACTACAAATTTTATATCTGACTCTCAGTCTATCAATCTGTCTGTCTTCATAATATCTCGAAAACAAAGCGTTAAATTAGCAGAGCGTTAGCGATGCCTATGCATCGTGGGCCTACAAATTTTATATCTGACTCTCAGTCTATCAATCTGTCTGTCTTCATAATATCTCGAAAACAAAGCGTTAAATTAGCAGAGCGTTAGCGATGCCTATGCATCGTGGGTCTACAAATTTTATATCTAACTCTCAATCTATCAATCTGTCTGTCTTCATAATATCTCGAAAACAAAGCGTTAAATTAGCAGAGCTTTAGCGATGCCTATGCATCGTGGGACTACAAATTTTATATCTGAATCTCAGTCTATCAATCTGTCTGTCTTTATAATATCTCGAAAACAAAGCGTTAAATTAGCAGAGCGTTAGCGATGCCTATGCATCGTGTGACTACAAATTTTATATCTGACTCTCAGTCTATCAATCTGTCTGTCTTCATAATATCTCGAAAACAAAGCGTTAAATTAGCAGAGTGTTAGCGATGCCGATGCATCGTGGGTCTACAAATTTTATATCTGACTCTCAGTCTATCAATCTGTCTGTCTTCATAATATCTCGAAAACAAAGCGTTAAATTAGCAGAGCGTTAGCGATGCCGATGCATCGTGGGTCTACAAATTTTATATCTGACTCTCAATCTATCAATCTGTCTGTCTTCATAATATCTCGAAAACAAAGCGTTAAATTAGCAGAGCGTTAGCTATGCCTATGCATCGTGGGTCTACAAATTTTATATCTGACTCTCAGTCTATCAGTATGTCTGTCTGCATAATATCTCGAAAACAAAGCGTTAAATTAGCAGAGCGTTAGCTATGCCTATGCATCGTGGGACTACAAATTTTATATCTGACTCTCAGTCTATCAATCTGTCTGTCTTCATAATATCTCGAAAACAAAGCGTTAAATTAGCAGAGCGTTAGCTATGCCTATGCATCATGGGACTACAAATTTTATTTCTGACTCTCAGTCTATCAGTATGTCTGTCTGTGCAATATATCGAAAACTGCTTGGTGCAAAGAGTTGAATTGAGCATAAAGTTTCATTTATATATAAGGAACACCATGTTCCAACTTCGTGCATGTCTTTCTATTTGATTTGGCTGAGCGTTATTAAATATTTTTACTTTCGTCGTATGCGTAAACATCATGGAAATGAGAAGTCGAAATAAGAAATACATTTGTAAACTAACTCTGGATAATGAAAAGAGATTAAACGTATGGACACATGTAGCCTAATTAATACGTAAAAAATAATTTTATAGTGACGATGTGTACATTTTTATCATGAAACACTGATATGAAACAGAATTTAATGAACAAAATGTGAATGAATTATATTGTTAGTTATCTTGATAAATATTTTATCGATAGACAAGAGTTGAATATATAAATTGTCATGTCAAATTCTGGAATTGTAATAAGCGTCGTAGAAGCATATCACTCAGTAGGCTTACAAATTTCTATTTTTTTTCTGAGGACGTAAGAATTTCTAAAAATAAGATTTGTTGTGGTTCTTAAAGGCAACAACTAATGCGCACTTTAAATTTGTCATTGAACCTCAGCGAGGCCTCTTACCTAAAACTTGGAGTGGTGTTACCCCTACTTTGTATCTAAAATTCTGAGTGCTTATTTACCATGCTCATGAAATGACCAGGTAAGGTAAAGTGATGGTGATTTCACTCTGTCTATTGTAGAAGGCTATTATAATGTGCAATAAATCCAAGAGTTTTCAGTTTATTTCCCACAACTTCCGAATCTCCTTTATCCAACTGGGCAGAACATCACTATTTTTTTTTAGCAAAGGTTATTTTCTTAAGCACGTTGATAGATACAATAACTCATCTGGAACGAATCATTAGTTTAGTCATATAACCCTTATATTCGATTTTGCGCAATATATATATATATATATATATTTCCCTGCTCAGTTAACATTAGACTGATGACTAATCTCAATACTGTATCCAAACATAATTACAACAACTTAATAGTTCAAACTATTGTTAACTGGCTACAGTTGTGAAAATTACTTATTTTATTTTAAAATTTTTTCATACAATATCTTGGTTTATATTGTAAATATTGACAAAATATCCGATGTAATCTAGTTGTAAACTGTTTTATCAAAGGTAAAAATTTAATCTGGTAAACATAATAAATAGCATTATTTAAACATAAATTCAGTTACTTTTTATGCTTTTAAATGTTAAATTAACTATAATCATTTTAATAGAACATTATCAGGTAACATATTATGCATAATAACAGGGGTTTTTGTTAAAAAAATTTCCCATTGTTTCCCGTTTAAAAATAAATTTGCGTGTGGTTACATATTTTAAATTCCTTTCAGTATAATTTGAAGACAGCTAAAGCCTACAATTCTTCGCTCATAATTTATTGTTGGAATGAACCAGATATGACCACGCGTAGGCGGCTGCAAATCGAGTTCCACCCACGGTCTACCCAACCATTCAGCCAATGTGAGCGCGGGGCTCTAAGCTGTCTGTGTTCAGTGTTCTGTTCCAAACTTTGGCATCGTAGTTCTATATTTTAGTGTTACCCGTATATAACAATATCTTGTGTAATTTCCACATACTTTTGTAGCTGTTGCAGTCACCAGCTTAACACATCTCTAGGCAGCTTGAATGTGGCTTTTGAATTTTAAAAATATAAACTCAGCAATACTTAGATTTTTTCTTTAAGAGATGAAACTGTCCCCCTTGTTATATTCTTTTTTAATTGAGGTTATGTTACATCAAATATTTTCTAAACGATTAGTTCTATTGAAGCATTGAAGTTGATTGATTTGTAGACCATGAAGGATTTAATTACTGATTTCTTCATTTTCCGGTTTCTGATATGTATTTTATAATCTGCTACCATACTTAAAGTAAACACTCTGTATGATCGAAGTATTCATCTCTTGCGATGCTAAGTACCCAGTTGTTGCCATGACTTTCAATATATGACTTACCCATATTCTACCAAATAATTTCGTTCTGTACTTAATCAGACAGTATAATCTGTTTTCATAGTAAAATCCACTTCTATATTTTACTTCTGGATAGATCCTCACATTCAATTTTCCAATTATCCCATACAATGATATTGGTCTTGTTGCTTATACTTCCAGATATTCAAGTGAGAGTCTGAGTGGCAGTTATAGTTATAACATTATAATAAATGAGTATAAAGTAATACCACACAACCAATGGCAAATTTAACTAAACATGTATACATTTTAAGAAAACCCGCTATATGATTGACTTGCAAATGTAATAAGAAGATATTTACAGTTATTCTACCATTTCTGAACACAAACATTAAAACTATTTATTCGTTTTAGTGGTCGTGCTTTATTTATTTTAAAGAAAAAGTTTGTAATTATTTTTAAAATGTTAATCACTTTGTGCGATATAACGACTGAAGGTTGGAATATAAATTTACTTTCTAAATACTCGTAATAGGGTACTGAGGTGTAACTTTATTATCATACCGAGTACAATATTAGAAATTCTATTGCTAAAAAGGTATTTTTGGCCCATCCTACTATATATATTTATATATATAATATATTATAATATATATATATATATATATATATATATATATATATATATATATATATAGAGTGTATATTATGTCTGGAAACACCCAAATATATCCTTTAATAATTTAAATATAAATTTGAAACCTCTTACAATCGTGATAGAGATTGGGCATCTACTTTTTGGAAGAATGTTTTGTTTTGTCACACCAACGGGGGACGTCCTGCCGAGGGTATCGTGAATATTCTTAATGGAAGCCTATACCTTGTGATACATAATTTTAAAGGTAATAGCTTACTGAATTGAATGCCACAAACCGCATCTCAAAGGAATTATTCTATCAGAAAATAGAGCATTTTTAGTATTGAAAATTTACTGATGTTCAACAATGTAATTTTAACATGGTTCTTGCCACAAAATGTGTTACACTAATTTTTTAGCATTTTTTAAATGTTCAATTAAAATAAAATAAACAATTTATTTTTAAGCTGGTTTTATTAGTACAAATTTACCAGTTTTTATTACAATGAATAAAACTTATGAGTCACTTTCTCTGATTACTTATGAATCTGTACTTGGTGTTTTCCAGTCAGCAGGAAGGTTTAAAGAGACAAAGGTCACTAGCCTATGAGAAACATTATTGTGTTATTAATCATCTGGTCTACAGGTTTCAGTTTGTTGAGCATGGAGCTTTCACTAGACAGCTCTAAGCTTGGGAATTACAAATGGACAAAGGTCATATCATTCCTGTCGAGTTAATCAGTGTCTCTGAAGCATTGCTGTCAACAAGTTATCTAATTACAGTAGTTCAGTTTTTATTTGGCATTTTAATGGAATTGTCTGAAAGAGAACGAATTACTCTGTTGATGATGCGAGGATATGTTCCATTAAATAAAACAAAAATTTCATTTTAAGCTGGTTCTATTAGCACAAATTTGCCAGTTTTTATTACAGTACAATTATGGAAATACTTATGTTATTGATTTCTTATTACAAATAAAAAATAATGTATGCTGTTAGAAAAGTCTTACAACAAACGTTTTACCTGCATTTGGTGTCAAAGCAATTGTTCGAACTGTGTTCCTTCTACGGTTTGACAATGAGCCAATCTTGTGTAAAATGATTCGACAGAGTTGCCTAACATTTCTTCAGTTATCAAAGCAATCTCCTCTATAATCCTGTTTCTTAGGTCTTCCAAATTATGAGGCTTTCTTCTATAAACATTGGATTTTAAATGACCCCATAGGAAATAATCGATTGGTGACAAATCCGGAGATCTTGGAGGCCATTCGATTTCTCCTCTTCGGCCAATCCATTTATGAGGAAACATTAAATCCAAATACTCTCTTACCTGTCTCCCATAATGGGGTGGAGCACTATCCTGCTGAAACCATACATTATCAAAGTATTCTCCTGATGCAATTTGAATAGCTGGGATTATTTCATTTTGGAGCATATTGTAGTAAAGTTCGGCATTTAAATTTCCATTGATGAAAAAGGGTCCAACAATTTTGTTACCTAAAATTCCACACCATACGTTCAGTTTTTGTGGTTGCTGTGAATGGGACTCAGTAATCCAATGTGGGTTTTCACTAGCCCAGTAACGGCAATTGTGCCTGTTAACATTGCCATTTAGGAAAAAAGTTGCCTCATCAGAAAATAGTATGTTGGTCAGAAAATCTCTATTGTCATCACATTTCCGCATCACAAGTTCACAAAACTCAACTCTTCTGTCGTAATCATCCTCATTTAACTGTTGGACTAAATGAACTTTAAATGGTATGTATTTATTAATTTTCAAAATCTTACTCACAGACATAGGGTGCATATCATGTTGCTGTGCAGCTTTTCTGAGCGATGTATGTGGGTCTTCAATAAATGTTTGCAAAACATCTAGTGCATGTTCTTCATCTGTTGCAGATTGTATCCTACCCGACTTTGGCCGATTACGTACACTCCCTGTCATTTCAAAACGCTCAATTGTTTTTTATATTGTTGAAACACTTATGGGATCCCTTTCTGGGAAAGTGTCATTAAACAAATTACAAACTTCCCGATAAGATCTTTGACGATCGCCATATCCTCGCATCATCAACAGAGTAATTCGTTCTCTTTCAGACAATTCCATTAAAATGCCAAATAAAAACTGAACTACTGTAATTAGATAACTTGTTGACAGCAATGCTTCAGAGACACTGATTAACTCGACAGGAATGATATGACCTTTGTCCATTTGTAATTCCCAAGCTTAGAGCTGTCTAGTGAAAGCTCCATGCTCAACAAACTGAAACCTGTAGACCAGATGATTAATAACACAATAATGTTTCTCATAGGCTAGTGACCTTTGTCTCTTTAAACCTTCCTGCTGACTGGAAAACACCAAGTACAGATTCATAAGTAATCAGAGAAAGTGACTCATAAGTTTTATTCATTGTAATAAAAACTGGTAAATTTGTACTAATAAAACCAGCTTAAAAATAAATTGTTTATTTTATTTTAATTGAACATTTAAAAAATGCTAAAAAATTAGTGTAACACATTTTGTGGCAAGAACCATGTTAAAATTACATTGTTGAACATCAGTAAATTTTCAATACTAAAAATGCTCTATTTTCTGATAGAATAATTCCTTTGAGATGCGGTTTGTGGCATTCAATTCAGTAAGCTATTACCTTTAAAATTATGTATCACAAGGTATAGGCTTCCATTAAGAATATTCACGATACCCTCGGCAGGACGTCCCCCGTTGGTGTGACATAACAAAACATTGTTCCAAAAAGTAGATGCCCAATCTGTATCACGATTGTAAGAGGTTTCAAATTTATATTTAAATTATTAAAGGATATATTTGGGTGTTTCCAGATATAATATACACCCTATATCTCTGACTATACGTCCTATGTACCTATGCACTAGACATTTTTTATAAAGCTTCATTATTATATAATTAAACAAAATTTTATACAATTGAGAACAATAAAAGTACATTTTTGTATGTCATAGTAATACATGTAACTTAATTAACGTACAGTACCTATTTTACATGGAGTTTAATTAAAATAGACAAACATTTAGCCGCAGCTTCACCTGAACTTCCCCTGTAATGTTCCATTGATTAATCAATAACACCTGAGATTTCAGAAACCCTTTCAGAAGTATTTTAAATTGGTATTGAGGCTCCCAAAGATACGTGACAATTGAAATAGAAAACTCTTTACAAAATGAACCATGTTGACTCAAAAGGCATTGAACAACTATCCTAGCTTAGTATTTATCTCATTCTACACCAATTAAAATTTTTGTTATATTAATTACAAGATGTAACACTTAGTTCAATATAAAAATAATCATTTTTAAAATTGCTTCAATCAAAAATAAGCTTTTGATTTATTCAAAACAAATATAAAATAAATTAAATTAAATTCAAATATATGTTAGCTTTCTTGTTTATGCAATAATGGTATCACATATATCAATTGTATATTCTCAGTCTACATCGTTAAGATGAAATAATAATACAAATAATAATAAAGGTAATAATTAAAGAATGGATATCCTAAACAACAAGCTTTTCTGTCAGCTGTTACGTTTGAAGTCTCTCCAAAGAAGCTTATTTTTTAAAGTAAGACAGATTAAACTTATCGTATTTATATAGCATTATTGCATAGATTGAAATATTTTTAGTATTAGCTGAAGTACTGTAAAATTTCAATCTTCCTTTCACCGTTTCGGTTATATTAAAATTCATGAGTAGATAAGATCCCTCGGGGTTTTGGTTAACAGTATGAAACAAAGATTAGTTGTTCTTATTCTTAACATATTCACTGTTTTTACAATATAGTCTTTTGACCAAAGGTATAGGTATACATATATATTCTTAGACTAAAGAACCTAATAATAAAAAGAGTATACTATAGGCAGTTTTAGGACTCTTCAACTTCTAGTTTTAGCCACAGTGATATACACATGTTTTCTTGTTTAATTTTAAATATTTTGCAATACAATTTATATTCTATGACTTAAACAATCATGAACTATTATTATAAAAATATTATGCAAACAGACAAAAACATTAATTATATATTGTGTTTATTTGTTTTACAGATTTAACGATATGTTAAAGCACGTAAACATAGCGTTGTATACTGAAGGTTCCAAAGTAGGCATAATAAATTTGAGGAACATTAATTATATATTGCATTATATATTGTGTTTATTTGTTTTACAGATTTAATGATATGTTAAAGCACGTAAACATAGCGTTGTATACTGAAGGTTCCTAAGTAGGCAAAATAAATTTGAGGAACATTAATTATTTATTGCATTATATATTGTGTTTATTTGTTTTACAGATTTAATGATATGATAAAGCACGTAAACATAGCGTTGTATACTGAAGGTTCCAAAGTAGGCAAAATAAATTTGAGGAACATTAATTGCATTATATATTTTTTTTGTTTGTTTTACATATTTAACGATATGTTAAAGCACGTAAACATAGCGTTGTATACTGAAGGTTCCAAAGTAGGCAAAATATTATGCAAACAGACAAAAACATTAATTATATATTGCATTATATATTGTGTTTATTTGTTTTACAGATTTAATTATATGTTAAAGCACGTAAACATAGCGTTCTATACGTCATGGTGTAAAATTCCACATTACAGCATTTAGTTAAGTTATTTGACATAACATGATTACTGCTCATTTATAGTAACGTTCACTTAAACAGCTGACTGTGAAACCCCATTTTAGCACTTAACATTAGTAACTCGATACAAAATCTAGGTCTCATATTTTAAAAGTTTTTGCTTTGTATTTTAAATATGCTATGAATATTTTTAATAAATACTAAAAATGCACGAAACATATTAAATTTAAACCGGATGACTGCAGTAATAATAATAGATAATATTCCTACGTTTTTATAAATACAAACACTTCGTCTCATATATTATTACAAACATTATTAATCTTCCGTGTGAAGGCATGCTTTCGGTAAAGACGGTTAAATGACAAGTAATTTTAAAGGTAAGTACTACAGGGATTTCCAAAATTTATTTTCCATTTTTACAGTCACAGGCTGTATAGAATTACGAGTGTGCAGGAACAATGAATGGACCATTAGGAACAAGAAAGTAGTAAGTTTTCTGATTTACTTAAGTTGTTGTTTCATGGTCCTTCCCGTAATATTATTTTAAGATTCGTCAGTTTTAATTGTGATGCTGGGAGTGAAAAAAGTACATATAAATTGAATTTTCACACCTTTTTCCTAATTTATATTAATGTTTTAACGAGGCGGATATTTTATTCCTATAAATGTAAAAGTTTAAATTCAGAGGAAATTCTTGAAATTTGTAGTAGGTGTAAAGTAAATATTGAGTTTCAGAAATCCCTGTGGTTATAATAGCAATAGCAATGATAAGCACGTAGTGTATCAGTGTACCCTGTCAAAGTGTCGTGGAAGATGACACAAGCGCCGAGGGTCTTACTGATATCCCTGGGGAATTAATATCCCTGAGTCTCTCTGTAAACAGTAGTCACGATGTGTTAGGCTCTTCATACGTCTTCAAAGGTGTTGACTGTATCAGTACCGTGCAATGGAATTATATATTCATTAAAATCTATGTTGTATTACAATAAATATGTGTTCATAAAGTAACGTGAGAAAACTTTCTTCTAAAATATCTAAAATTTACATAAATTAACATGATTAAAACAAATGATTGACTTTTCCAAATTGAGAACATTTAAATAAAATACATAGAATAAGAAATTATGAATTTCAATATTAAACTATTAATTTGATTTCTACGCATTACATTTCTACTACAAATATATAATACTACGTTCCTAAAATTAAATAAAAGATTTTCTTAACTTATATTTGTTTGCTTACTTGTGTTACTTGACACTTATTCCGCCTAAAAGATTTTTCCCCGCACACAAACACAAGCACTGGCACTCCCGAACGTCGCTTTCCAATCCAGTCCTTGACTTCTTGCCTCTCCTTCGTTGTTCCTGATTTTTGATGTTTTTGCTCCCGTCAGCTGTCCTGACCATGCCTATGCCAAATATCTCCATCATAATTGGTGAGTACCAATTTCTCTTATCAGCATGGCTGTCCCTTATATTGTCGCATGATTTTTAGAAATAAGCATTTCCGCTGCTTAAACAAGCATTTCCTGTTTGTTCATCATCGGTGTCTGGGTGGATATGCGTATCCATTTACATCCGGAGGATTTTTTGTTTCGAATTGTAATACAAGACTTCCTTTCCAGCAACTATCTGTACAATGATTCTATGAATTTCTTAAAACTAATAATCACGTATGTCTTACAGTGGATTTTCATTGGAAACCATATAAAAATGACAGAACAGTAAGAGAGGACAGTCACAGATTGCAAAGCTTATCGAACAAACATGGCTTACTCTTCAAATACCCTATAAATATTTCTATTTGTATCAGGATTCCTGTGATAAGCATTTGAAACGTGCAAAGAGCAACGAGATGGAACAATATCTAGCCGATATGCATTTTTCTAGCGATTACTATAACTTTCATCATGGATGCCAAGTAAACTTTAAATAAAAAACTTCGTCATTAGATCCTCTAAAAAATTGTATGGTATTGACTCTGAGTAACGTCTATTTGGTCGAATTCAGTAATTATTTTACTTTTTAGTTTTTTCGTTGTATTGCAAGGATTTAATGGATCTATTTTAATTTTAAGCATTATATTAAACTATTCCTATTCATAAATTCATACAACCTATTACATCATACTACACCTTGTAGAAGGCACAACAAGCCCTATAGACATTGTATAGTGAACGTCTAGCGGAAATTTCTTTACATCGACTAATCAACGTATAAAACTTTATTCTAGCAGATTACTTTGTATCGTTTCTCTATGTTTATTCTGGCTGCAAAATAAGAATAAATGAATAGAGAAATGTAGGCCATTATTACAACAACTAACTATTAAGCATACCAACCAAGTATTTCTTTCTCTTTTCCAAGGCGGTATAAAATAGAATACAAATATATTATGTAAAGCAAATTCATTTACCTCGTTTAATATTCAATCTAAGTTCAGACAATCTGATTTGAAACCGAGAATATTTTCCCTATTTGATTACAGCCTGCTAATAATATTTAAAAGCCCAAAACTTGTTCACTTTACTACTAACAGGATAAATTTTGAATAAATTAGGAAAACTGACTGTGTAATACCATTAAATACTACGACCATAGTTATCTCTGATGTACTTAGTTATATGTACTTAGTTATATTTAGAATAGCTTGAATAGAATATTTTACAGTGTAACAAATATGATCATTCATCCTGTTGCGAAAGTTTAGATTGCGGAACGTTATGACAGGTATCAAGCTCACAGTCCGTGAAATTGTGGTCATAAACTGTGACGTTAAGCCAGACTGGATGAAATGGAACGTTACTTTTCGTTATTTACGCGGTAAAAACCAGAATAAAATTACAAGTTGAATCGTGAGATAACTTTCGTGCATTTCCTATTGCAAATACACAAGGTAGAAGTACGCTACGCCACGTGTCGCTACAGGCTTAGCTCGTCATGGAACGTTACTTTTCGTTAGTTACGCGGTAAAAACCAGAATAAAATAACAAGTTGAATCATGAGATAACTTTCGTGCATTTCCTATTGCAAATACACACGGTAGAAGTACGTTACGCCACGTGTCGCTACAGGCTTAGCTCGTCATGGAACGTTACTTTTCGTTAGTCACGCGGTAAAAACCAGAATAAAATTACAAGTTGAATCATGAGATAATTTTCGTGCATTTCCTATTGCAAATACACAAGGTAGAAGTACGCTACGCCACGTGTCGCTACAGGCTTAGCTCGTCATGGAACGTTACTTTTCGTTAGTCACGCGGTAAAAACCAGAATAAAATTACAAGTTGAATCATGAGATAATTTTCGTGCATTTCCTATTGCAAATACACAAGGTAGAAGTACGCTACGCCACGTGTCGCTACATGCTTAGCTCAAGTTGCACGCAGAATTTCAAATGAATAGTCTGGAGATCTTCTGATGACAGATAAATAGAAATACAATCCTATATATTTAAGTTGGCACAAAAATTACGGCTCATAAAAGCCATTCTTGCACAAATGAAACTCTATGTCAAATTTAGTGAAAAATTAAATACTTCTTTACTTATCTTGTCTCATGATCTCTACCAATAATTAACCCTTAAGATGATGTAAAAAGACGCTTGAGTATAGAGATTCTCGCTCTGAGACGAGAAGTTCCTATGCGAAGAGTGCCGGAGTCTCGGAGCGACCTGATAACTATTTCGTTGGTAGTACCTCTATAACTTATCCCATACTGTCTGATACCATACCAAATGCCAATAGATTAACTAAACTAACATTTTCAACTATTATTTCAACTTCTTAATGCTGTTAGGTGACGTAATCAACTAGCTAAAATACAAAACTTCGTCAGTTGGATCGCGATCGCGGTGTCATAACAATAGCGGAGCGCTTTTTAGGTTATATAATTGTGTGTTTTTATTAATTTTATGTGTTTCTAAGTTATATTAGATATTGAAATTATTAAATAAGTGACGACAGTCACTTCCGAGTGTTCATGAACACAGTGTTGTAGAGTCTGTTTGAAAATTGCCAGAATAAGGTTATTTTTATGTTTTGACTTTCGTTTTAGTAATTATTGTTATATTGCAGGTTATTTTGCATTGCTTTTATCATTAAAGTATTGAAGTTTCGAAAATAATTTAAACACTTTATTTTTATTTTGTTTCCGTGGATATGTCGCTGTTTAAAGTTAATTTTTTATTTACAAAATTATATAAAAATTTAAATTTTAAATCCTTTCTGATACGTAATTTATTTAATTTTAAAATAAAGCAAAAGGATATTTAAAAAAAAGAATTAATTATATACAAATATTTTCTAAAACCTTCCGTTTTCGTCCAAGACTCTCTGGCATCTTTTGCATAGTCACAAAAAATAACTTGACACTTTTGAACATTGATTTGATACTGAAAAACACTCGATTATTTAATGAACACACACAGACACACACACATATCGAAACATAGTCGAGTAATTGATATAATATTTATATAATAAATTCAACATCATGAAGTCATTACTTCACCCCCCCTTAATAATAATACCCCTTGCGGATAAGTCAGAAGAAAGGTACATTTAAAATATATCCGTCACCTCAAAATGTTAAACTGAGGATACATTATTAGTTCAGATGTTTAATTTGCACAAATCTGATGGGATAACAACACTCAATGTTAACATGTTATAATCGTAACATTTTCAAACATTGTTACGAGCATAGCAAATAATCTTGAAAACTCACAAAGGAAAATTGTTCAAAAACTAATCAGAAATTCTGATGTAAATTCAAAGGCAATAAATTTTATACTCTCATAACTTTCAACGACGCACATCTTGACATTAAAGGAATTATTGAAACATTATAATGAATACATATTATGTAGTTAAAATTTATGGACTAATAAAAAAGTAAATATTAATTAATATTGCAAAATATTGCCAAAAACATTTGGCTGTATGCAAATGAACACCATCTTAAAAAGTGCTATCGGTTAAAATTGGCTATTGATATCAACCAAGTTACGTATAATTACTTTATTTGAACCTAGTTTAGCCTGAATCTATTAGCAGCTACGGTTATCGTTTTTACAATAAATATTTCTCAGAAGCTTATATAGGGGAAGTTAGCCTAATTTGTACCTCCGCTTAAATCGTACCACATTCATATAAGTTAGTTGAAGCTACGATTAGAGCTACGAGTAGTCATTTATGGAACTCTAAGCCACTATGATAAACTACTAAAGAGAACTATTATTCGTTTTGTTAGTGTCACGTGTGTTTAGTCAGTGTCACAAATTCTTTATCTGTGACAGATTTTGTTATATTTATTGTAATTTAAACTTCTTTTTACCTACCAACGGCATGACAGATTAGCGTATTCAGTACTTGACAGTTTATTAATGTTAACCTTAATTATCTAAAAAAATAGGAACCAAGTTTCGATATTTCCTGTAACCTATAAATCTCCTAGCTTGTCCAAGACGGAGGCTCCCTAAATGATACCGCTTTTCGAAGTGGTAATATTTAAGGAAAATTGGTTTTTGTTTTTAGATGCATGTAAAGGCCAGAAAATACGCTCTTCGGTTACTGAATGACATACGAAGAGATATCGCCACCATGCGAAACGGTGATATGAGAGTTAACACTGTAGGAAGGCATTTATACTGTAGATGAGACCACCCTATTAAATGTCAAGTGTCCAAAAACCACGAGGCGTATTTGACCCTAAAGAAATGCATATTAATGGAGGAATGAACATTGGTGAAAGGAGAGAGCAAACTACGATAATTTATTGTATGAGCGGCTCAAGTGCTTACGTCTATTTAATGTTCATTGCCAAGAAAAATCGGTTCAAATCGGAGTGTACATTTAGTGATCCAAATTAGAAAGTAATTGAAAATTACTGACAACAAATAGCGTAACGGTGAGCTTTTGTGGAATGACCATCATTTTGTAAAATTTTCTAAGTAAACGAAACAAATAAAATACTGTTGATGTGATATGGTCATGCCAGTCATAAAGATAAGCTTCGATGTCATCTCTTATGGCAAAAGAAGATGCATTATAGTTTGACAGTTTGATGATTTAGAACAAGTTGTAACCGTAACTTTTTCAAATGTGATAATGATTTACCAGGAATACAGTCATGTGCAGCTTACTAGGTAAAAGTGGCAAACAATTATATATGCAGTTCAATATGCGGTACTTCACATTAAGTTTTACACATTGTGTTACCCTATACATTTAAAAATCATTTTCTAATTTATGTTATGGGTAATATATTCACAAAATAATAGGCTCCAACATAGTTTAGTAAAAGTTTTTCCAATTAAGATTAATCTTTTTAGATTTTTAATTTACTGTTGTCAACAGTTTATATTTCAAATATCCTGAGAACGTTGCAGGAGCTAGATAGTTTTACATATACACTGAGATAGAACAATGTATTCTAAAAATTATAGTGAACTAGTCATACTATAGCCTTAATTCTCAATAAATCTCTTCTCGTGTATCATATTCGGAAATTTGTAACCTCCTGTAGGTATTGAATCTGCATAAACCTAAGGTTAGTATGATCATGTACGGATAATATAGTGAAATGTAAAAAAATGTAGCAATAATGAGTATTAAGAACGTTTCGATTTCTCAACAGCCAAAAATCACTCGTAACTATATCACCTAACCTCATTAGGAATTTTAAAATGTAACTTCTTATATGGATGTATCGAAACTTTATACATGTATATTCCTACATTGTTTTAGGTTGGAGAATAGATAAGATGCCATCATGTACCTCCTGATTTCATGATATTCTAAAACATTCCGGCCGTTATAAATACACAACCTACCTCTTAAGAAGTTTAAAACTATAGTAATTAAGAATCGTCATAATATTCGAGGAAGAGGCAGATAAAAGTTCATTAATTGAGCTGGCGAAAATATTATTACACTTTACTTACTTTATACGGTTTGCTCTTTCAGTGTTGTCATTATTACCAACCGGTATGACCCATTGTTCTAAATTGCAGAGGAAACTCAAAAACACATGTGCGTTTCAATTTAACTGAAACGGGTAGTTCGATATCTAATTGACTTTAAAAAAGTCTAACGCCAGTTTCAATTGAATAGTTTCACAGTAAATAGAGGAATTTCTTGGCCCTGTCCAATATATTAAAGCTTCTTAAAAATAATGTAGATTTCAATTTAAGATTCAAGATTTTATTCATCATTAATCATACAGTGATGCAATAGATTTCGTCAATATCAATACAACATAATTTTACTTTTTTATTGCTTGTTGAGTTGTTGGTAACTACTATATTTAAATGAAAGTTTAAATAAATATAGAAAAATAAATGTAGAATAATATAATAAATAGCCACAACACTATATATAGTACACTGTAATAGTTTTAACATTAAAAACACAGATTATCAATAGATTAAAAGACATACTATACAACCACTATATTTAAGTGAAAACTAAAACAAATATAAAACATTATAAATAGTTATAACACTATATAAACTACACTGTAATAGCTTCAACAATAAAAACGTAAATTATTAATAGACTAAAAGACATACATTTATGAATAAATAATTAGACAACAGTTAAAAACACAAAAAACATAAACTAATAAAATTTAAAACAATGAACAGTGAATAGCCTATATACATTACATCAAAATTCATTAAAATACATACATTTAACTATCTAATCTGAATTTAGCTTTGATTAAAAATTAGTAAAAGATGTCCTTAAATTTACCATAATCAGTAGCTAGATAGTCATCAACCTTGTAGAAAACTTGTTCCTTTAACCACTTTTTCAAGCAATATTTGAATTTATTAACAGAAACAGTGTGAGCGGATTGAGGCAATTTGTTAAATAATCGATTTTTCATGCAAAATATGCTGTTATTTGTTTTTGTAAGTCTAGCAGGTAGTAAATCTAGGGCATAGTTATTTCTTGTGTTATAGTTATGTATATCAGATCTAATTTTATATTTATGCAAATTTTCTTTTACGTTTATTAGACAGAAATATATATATAAACATGGGAGTGTCATTATTTTTAATTCTGAAAATAGGAAAACAAGATTCACGATTGTCCAGTCCTTTTATGGTCCGTAAAGCATATTTTTGCCATCTAAAAACTTGTTCCATATAAGTACTATTTCCCCATAAAGTAATACCATATACAATCTGAGAGTGAAAAAAGGCATAATACGCATTGATCAACATATCACCACTAACACACAGTTTAAGTTTTCTTAGTAAATAAATGATTTTAGATAGCTTTTTGCAAAGGTATTTTATGTACATCCCATTTCAAACTGCTGTCTAAGTATAGACCAAGTAGTTTAATAGACTCTGCTTCAGTTAATTTAGTTAGTGAAAAAATAATTGATTCTGTCTTTTTTTTATATTTAAATGATTTGTTTTAAACCAGCTCTCTGCAATATTCATTGATACATTCTGATCTATTTGCAATTTTCTCATGTCTTTTCCACTCCAAACTAAAGTAGTATCGTCTGCATATAATACCGATTTGCATGGTATATTACCTGGGAAATCATTTATTGCTATTAAAAATAGGAATGGTCCCAAGACAGATCCCTGGGGAACACCAGATTTAATTAATTGAAAATTAGATCCATCATTATTTTGATATACCATTTGTTTCCTGTTACACAAATAGGATGTCATTAAGCCAAGTTCCACACCCCCCCAAACCATAACATTGCAATTTTTCCAATAATATTTCATGAGAGACACAATCAAAAGCTTTGGTCAGCTCAATCAGAGTAGCACATGTCAATATTTTATCTTCAAAACATAATTAATAACACATTCAACGTCCTTAATTTTATTCAAACGTGGTATAAAACCAAACTGTTCAACACAAAGCAAATTATTATTAACAAAAAAATTATATAATTAATCTTTAATACATGCCTCAAAAACTTTACTTATTACGGGGATTAATGATATTGGTCTGTAACTTGATGGATCAGACATTTTTCCTTTCTTATAGATTGGTATTACCTTTGTAAATTTTAACACATCTGGGAACACACCTTCAGTTAAAGCTCTATTGAATAAGAAAACCAATGGCTTAATTATAAAATCAATGATTTCTTTGATTATTCTATTTGATAACCCATATATGTCTTCACTATTAGATGTGCTAAAATTACTGACAATCTTTTTTACCTGTTGTTCGGTTATTGCGTGCCAGACAAATGTTTTATTTTGCATTATTAAATTATTATTATGTAAGTATTGATTTACAAGTAAGGTTGCTCCCATGACATCAATAGGTTTGTTAATGTTCATTTCTGTTGGTGCATTAATGAAGTAGTCATTAAAATCATTAGACTTAATTGGACACTCAAGATTTCTACTGTTTCCACCAGATTCTTCTCTAACTACCTTCCATGCTGCTTTGCACTTGTTTTTAGAATTTGCAATAAATTCATTATTGTGTAACATTTTAGCCGCATTAGTTTTATATCTGTAATGTTTTTTTTCCTTCTGATACAGTTATTTTAATTGTTTTTTTTTCTGTCCAACTCATCATTATTACATTGGACATATAAGTTATAGCATACAATTACTCTTTCTTTAATTTTTTCCAACTCATTGTTGTACCACTTATTTGTTTGCTTTGTTTTATTATGTTTGAATTTATTAGTTTTTATAGGACAGCATTGCTCAAAGGTATTTCTAAGATAACCTAACACATTTGTAAATAGCAATTCTACATTCCGTTCACAGAGCAAATAGCTCCAGTCAGTCTCACTTAATATGTATTTAAGAGAATTGATAGCCTTTACAGATAGCACTCTAAAACTACAAGGTGATGCATCTTTCTGTTTGCTTTCTATATTCTCCCTAAGTATCTGACAATAAAGGCCATCATGATCTGATATATGTGGTTTGAAAACTTTGCATTCACTTACATTATGTACATTATTAGTTATGATGTTGTCAATACAAGCCAATCCTCTAGTAGGATTTTTGTTTAAACAAAATAAATTATAAGATGTCAGAAAGTTAAGAAAATTTTGAGACTCTTGTGAGTTATCTGAATTATTTACATTGAAGTCACCTGTGATAACCAAGTCATATTCAGGCATAAACCTTCTGGTAAGAAAACTTAAAAAATTGTGTAATTTTGTCAAGAATAAGTTATTATCAGACTGAGGAGTACGATATATACTAACTAAAACTATGTGGTAACTTTTTAAAACAATAGCAACTACTTCAAAAATACTTAAAACACAAAAACAAATCATTAAATATGAATTTATAAAATCTAATTTTAAAACATATTCATACAGAACAATACGATAAAACTATTTATTGTACAAATTTAAATTACGAACTTTCCCTAAATATATGATTTATTCAAAACTGTTGATAGCAGCATACACACTAATACGTGAAATGCTGAACCACTACGTACATGGATTTGTGGTACAATAGCCAAGCGTCTGGGCCCCCTGGGATGATAAGCCCACATTACCATGGGAATGGCGCCCATAGAGCCTTTGTGAATCTGGCGCTGGTGACGCAGTTTCTCTCGATATTTCCTTTCATGTATTTTAACCCATAAAATGTGATGAAAAATATCGAGGTGTACAAGTAACTGTAGCTTATGAACTGAAAAGTGAATGTATTGCTATAAATAGTATTATCGCTATGACTGAATTCCATGTTATCTGAACAAATATATAAATATAATATAATTAAATATAATATGATTAAAGCATTTATTAATATACATAATTCGACGTTAGACACTAATTATACAGTTAATAATAGTTCTGTTTAATAGGCAAAAGAATATATAAATATTCTTTAGACTTTGAGTATTATTAATGAGTTCAAGGAAATAAATAATATTCATTTCTGTCATAAATGCAACACGAAAAACTGCTCAAACAAATAAGCTTCTCGGTAGCACCAATATTGTCTAATTTAGAAAATATATTTCGTACAGGTCGATGAAATGTTACCCTTGGTTATTTTATGAACTTTGAAAGAATATATGCTAATCTAAAGATTACTTGTTTTGCAGTTAACCGACTTAGTAACGTGATCGCTATACGGACAATAGATATATCCTCTCTATTTGAACGAAAAAACTGGTCCATTTGGTTCAGCATTTTGGTGTCCATTTGGTCGTCAATAACAAATTAGATATTGACTAATAAAAAGTCTGTACTTCCGTGACCCCTTTTGCACACTCAAAACATCACGTCCTGTAAACTCAACGATTATTTATTTTACAGTCCAGGATTGTAGCACAGATTGTTAACGACTGTACTATTTATGTGTTTGCAAAAGTTTAGTTTCCTTTTGTTTTGAAGAAGGTAACCAACTAAATATTTACTGACTATAAGATAACCGTGGAATTACATGTAATTTCACATAATTATGTAATTATATTACTTTTTATTTTTTTAAAGGCGCAGTAAACTCTTAATTATTAATATTCCATGTTCTGGTAAAGTTGGAATTCAATATTATAAAGATTAATATCTTGGGACGTTGGAGAGTGAAACACTGATTATTAGTGCTAATGGAATACAAACGGTTCTCCACAACATTAGATAAATATTTAAATCGATAGCTGCAAAACTTTTAGCTAGACTTGTATGATATATAATATACAGTATTTAGTATGCAGGGGTTCTATTATAAGTTGAATTAAATTTAGATATGTTTAACATAAAAATAATATCAGTACCCTCTGAAATGAGATTCATGAGTTAACAACATTTCCTTGAGCATTCTTTGCCTTATGTATGGAATAGAAATTATATGAATACATGGATCTGTAAAGTATTTTTCGGTGGGGAAGCGGCCATCTATGTGCCATCCTTTTCAGTCAAAACTTGCAGGTATGACCCCTTATATCTTGCCAAGCAACGACCTTTAACATCAAGGGAACCCCACCAACTCCAACAGTCCCTCAATTAATGATATGCCGATCCTGGAAATCTATCAGGTTGGCCTGATTTAAGTGACACATCGGTTTTCCTGTACCCAGTGTGGGTTCAACTGAAAGGTATGAACCAGTCAGGAGTCAACCCTTCAGGTAAAATTAATGGCTTAGTATAGTATGATAAACAGTAATGCTATACAGGTAGAAAACTTTACATCCTCACTAGATATAATGTTGCCTTTCATTTGGGCATTACGTTGTTTTGAAATAAGACATCGTTAAATGTATATTAAGACCGGAAATAATTTATTTGACACGGGTATTGCATGCAAACTGATAATACTTATTTCCACTGTTTAAATGTTATAGATCAAAATATTAGAAGTTAAATACATATAATTTGCTCTCCTTTACATTCTGATTTGCATCCTATCAGAAAATGCAATGCAACAATATATTGATAACACAAAACATGATATATTGCAGTGTTTTAGATACAGATACATTTTTGGATTCAAGATGGCTTGCAAATTGAGGCTGAAAATTTTAAGAATTTAGTTGTGTAAGTGGTTTTTTGAAACAGTGGGCACTGGAACGCTTGAAAATGTTAGCTGTTTAAATTTAACCATACAATCAAAAATTTAGATTTCTTTCTACATTTTGCATATAATAATGTAAATTGTTTAGGAATGAGAGATACCAATACAAACATTTTAATATTCTATTCGTATTACACATTCGTAGCCAACACAATTATACGTAAGTATAAAATCAACAGATATGTTAGTTTAAATTTTATTCGTAATAATTGACTGAATGGAACCTTTCATATTACGTAATTCTCCCTTTTGGTATATTTCATGACGTAATGAACTACCATGCTGAAAAGAATGAACGAATATCAGCAAAGGGTGTCTTTATAGAAATAATGTTTCTTGTAAACTATTAATAGTTTACTAGCAAATTTAAATATTGGACTTTACTTACCATAAACCTGTGTACTAAAAGTAAATATATTTGTAATACCTTTATTAAGTTTATGTTAATCTTATGGAGAAGTTAAAATATATATTATATTTGTACAATTAAAAACTATATTTTAAATTCGTAACCCAACATTCGAATATAAAACCAGAAAACGTGAATTTTATTGGGTTTGGAATATTTAAAGGTATAACAATGTATATAATGGTAAATTTAATGAACAGTGGTTATTTATCAGTTACCAATATTATACTACGGGATACTAATAAATATATAAATAACGTATTTATTCAGCAAGCGTTCTCAAAGTTGCAGACTCTGATTTAAAACACAACTCTTGCCATACCAAACAGATAAATAACACAGGCCAACAAAAAATTTTTTTGTGAAAATGTTTTTTACTTTAATAGCTGATTTTTATAGATTTTTATGTGCTGAATCCAAATCTGGCCTTAGTTTTTTTTATCACCCATAGTTTTTCTGCAATTTGGGTTTTTATGTAGTATACATTTTTATGCAGTTTCTTATGTAGTATAAATACGGTATATGGTGAAATTAATGAAACACTATGTTACATCATAATTATGAATATATTAATACAATAGGTTACTTGAAAGAGTTATACATGTGGTATAATACAGGTTCCATTAGTCATCTGGGATTGGTTTGTATTTTCTTTCCCTCTTTTCTTTGAAACTTCTTGTGTAGCTTTTTCTACGATGAGTCGCCTGCTGAACTTCTCTGTGAAGTGACCAACAGTAGTCCCCCATCATGTTAGTGTTCCAGCGGCCCTGATAGCGTTTTTCCATCAGTTTAATGTCCTGGTGAAAACGCTCTCCTTGCTCCTCACTTACATCGCCCAAGTTTTCCGGGAAGTAATCAGGATGACTGTTCAGGAAGTGAACTTTCAGGCTCATCAAACATCCTAACTTTTTAAAGTTCTTTAACATGTTAGCAACAATAGCAACATATTCTGGATCTTTTTTATTCCCCAAGAACTTGGTAACCACTTGCTTGAATGACACCCATGCTTCTTTCTCATTTGAGGTCATTGTCGATTCAAAGTTAAGGTCTAACATCATTTTTCTAATGTCTGGTCCGACAAAGACGCCTTCTTTCAGTTTAGCTTCTGAAAGGTGTGGAAACTTTAGGCAGAGATACATAAAACATGGCCCATCTTTAGGCAAAGCCTTGACAAACTGTTTCATGAGGCCTAACTTTATGTGAAGAGGTGGTAGGAGCACTTTTTTTGGATCTACGAGGTTTTTGCGAAGAATGTTCTTTTCACCTGGTTTTAAAGATTCCCTAGCAGGCCAGTTCTTTTTGCACCAATGTTGATCTCTAGCCCTACTGTCCCATTCACACAAGAAACATGGAAACTTGGTAAAACCACCTTGTTGACCAAGTAGCATACATGTTACTTTTAAATCACCACATATCATCCAACCATGATCACAATAGCCTATTTTATTCAGCACTATTTCTAGGTTTTCATAGCTTTCTTTCATGTGTACAGAATGACCAACAGGTATAGATGCGTACTGGTTTCCATTGTGTAATAAAACAGCCTTTAAACTTCTTTTGGATGAGTCAATGAACAGCCTCCAGTCTTCCTTTTTGTACTCAACACCAAATTCATTCATCAGACCTGGAATGTCTGTACAGTACACCAAATCACCATCTTGTTCAAAAAACTTTGAAAATTGTTGCTCTCTCTTTCTATACACATAAATGCTGGTTCCAGCACCCAACAAGTTCTTTTCTTTTAGTCTAGAGCCAAGCAATTCAGCTTATTACTTTCTTATTTTTTGAGTTGTGACCAGTTACATCAACACTGCAAAAGTAACAATCATAACAATGATTTCTTGGCTCTCTCCATATCATAAGAACAGCAAATTTGAAGGATTTTTTCTCCTTTTTTGACCATTTTCTTAGATCTTCAACACATACATAACATACCTTATGCGGCGCCCAATATTTATCCTGATCTCCAAGTAAAGTTCCAAAGTATGATCGATAAAACTTTTTCACAAAGTCCGTAATGTTTCTTTGGTGTTTTTTAATCACAAACTCACCACAAATATAACAAAAACTGTCAACAGAGTTTTTACAACCGCGGTTAGACATTGTGTTGAGCACGTGTACAAAAACCGTGAAAGTGAGGTTAGATTGACAGTAAACAAACATCAGCTGTTAACGTTCAAATGGAATCTACCTTTTTTGATCTTTTAGTGTGTTTCAGCAGTGCTACCAACACAATTTAAGTCCATTACCTCTACTTTTTTGATTATATTTAAACTCTGTAGAAATCGCTTAGTTAAAAAAATGTTACTTCAAAATGTGAAGAAATTGTGGGCGATACAGCTTTTTAAGCATCATATTTGGATTCAGCGACCTAAAAAACATTAGAATAAGGTATTTTTAGTAAAAAAGTTTTTTAATCGTTGGCCTGTGTAATCATTCAAATCAAAAACGTAATAAAATTAAATACAAATCTTTTTTACATGATTTTTGAAATTTTTTAAACGAACGGTTATTGAGGCTCTTCGAAGCAGAGGACAGAGTATTGTATATTTCCGGTCCAAAGTATCTAAAAGATTTTTTACCGATTTCTAGACGAACCTTTGCAAATGAAGAAGGCCGTCCTGTCGAGTACTGTGAGTGTTTATTTCGTGCCTGAAAATAGGCTTTTTCCTGAGATATTCAGACTTGCCAGTCTGAATAACTTTGTAAATAGCTTGAACAGTTTCCAATTCATAGCAATATTTGTACAATAACACCTTAGAACTTAACCTAAATTCACCGATGTGATTCATTTTTCATGAGACTATAGAAAAACATCTCGAGGCTCTGTTTTGCAATCTAGTGAGAACCATTACATTTTCCCAAGTAAGGCAACGAGCAAAAGATGACAGAGCTTAGTACACAGTAGGAAAAATTATGGAGCAGACAATTTCCAAGCTAATAAATACATAATTAACTTATAATGATGTTACGACGTGAAAAAGAGGCAAAGAATAACACGTGAGTCTTTTGCAGACCAGGTTGGATATTGAAGAATTAACCCCAATTTGGTTAATCACTTAAGAGAACTTATCAAGAATCAAGCGAACAAATATCTTTGTTAGAGAGTTATAAATATCCTCCTTGTTCTTTTTACGGAATAAACAGTAAGATGCAACAAATGTAACCGGTTGATTGATTAAACTGGTAAGACATGTCGGCCTACTCTGGACCAAGTAAATACAAGGATGACGCAATGCTGAAGCTCGTTAGCCCGCCGTGTTGTGATGCAGCTGTTCACTGGGAGATTTCTTTGTTTTCTACTTTCCAGCGTTTAATGTTTTTAAATTTATGAAACTTTATAATTCGTCATGAAGGACGTTTTATTACAATCAAAGTTTTTTATATTTAATATCCCTAACTGATTTCAGTTAATTAAAAATATATCTAATTTACAGCTATATAAAGTTATACTTATGTAAATTGTATCTTTAATTCAATACTTTAACGTTTAATTGTACTTTATTCCACTCATACAGAAACTTTATTCAAATTTAAATCGTACATAATTACTGTAAGGTTTGTGAAAACAATAAACCGATGCGTAAAAAATTATTAAAAAAATAAATACTTATGACAGCAAATACACTCACGTTACCCTTTTCTGTGTCTAAAAAATGTTCTTGGACTAAAGATGAGTTACTGTAACTTTTCCATGATAATTATGACCGCAGGCAACAAGTCACTTATTCATAATGAAAAGAATGAATTTTTATTTCCAAAATTCCTTAGTATATCCTAGTTTTATCGGACAGAAATCCCGAAAGGGTTACTGACTGGAAGTGCAAAAGGCCTTACACACTGGTATTCTGAGCCTAACTCAATACTACTATAATTCGTTTGGAGGGAACATTTCATATAAGAATAAAATATTCTTGGCGATATATGTTATTATTGACACTGATATAGCAATATCCGAAAATAACACTCTCAACTATAATCAGAAAATACATTCGTATTTAAATAAAAATTGGGAAATAAGCATTTTTGTCTGTGTGGACGAGTTTAAAGGTTTAGCACGTGATCGTGATTGGCTCAGCTAAACTTTACACAACGACCGACCGGATTTTACAGAAAGACAATTCATGTGACAACTTAGTATCTTTTTACGCAGCCATTTTAAGGGTGCTATTATTGGAATATATAAAACTATTAAAATTATAGAAAAATTTAAGGGTGACTTTAAGTACAGATTCATAGTAACTATAAATATAGATTTCAAAATGTTAATAATAATTTTTTTTACTATACCGTTTAAGAACTAGATTCAAATAATTTCTTAAAAGTGGTACGGTTTAAAATGTTTAGAATCCGTTGAGTAAAACGCATACAATGAATTACGTTTAGATTGACTGTTACTATCGCGTCCAGATACAATATTAAACCTTTAGTGCAATTAATAACACTGTTCATTTCTATCATGTATATGAAAACTAAATACTACAAACACAGTTACCTACGTAACCCGCAGTATATTTTCAAAATATTGAAGACAAAGCACAAAGCTTTACACATAAATAATATATAAACATACAATTTTGTTAAGATGACTACTCCTACATCTCCATATCAAAACGTATCATCTAAAGAACAGTTGATATCTGTGGAACTGATTCCTTGATATGCGGGCAGGTTGATTTTTGTTATTAGGGTGTCCAAACCCAAGAAGTAAGATAGTATTTATAGCATTCCAATTTGGTTCAATCAAATTTTTATATAATGAACTTTTTAAATCGCTAAGAAAATTTTATAATATATACTTTTCCGGACGTTCTTAAGGCCTCAAAGGTATCACAGTATTCAAAACGGGAGGTTCTATCTTAACCAGCAATTATTGATCAATTTAAATTTTTAATCGTTTTCAGCGATATACTTGACTAACCGTTTTTGAATACGTTCATACACTTTCTAGGAAGATTCAATATACAGCACACTGTACTACCGTCTACCTAGTTTTGATTCTGAAAGATTTTCTCCGCGATTTGTGCAGCACACAAGCTTGTGGATCTGGTAGTCGAGGGGTTTGATAGGAGAGGCCATCACTCAGTCTTCTGGGATCTGTCCAAGGCCTGCGACTGTATCCATCACGCTTAAATGCTTCATAAGCTTGAGTATTGTGATGTAGGGGACTGCCGCACGTGTACATTGTGTTGTATTGAAGATCCGTATCAGTGTGTACAAATTAAAAAGAAAATCTCACAAAAGTAAGAATATACTTTGAATCCCTCAGGAAACCGGTTTCAAACCCATTCTCATTTAGATTTAAATTATCAACAGTGCTATTTGAAGTGGACGTCTTTTTAAATATGTAGATGCCACTATTCTCTGTCTAAGATTTAAGTCGAATAATAACTTGCAAATCAACTGTTTAATTAAAATCAATTTATGTATTCCATTCTTCGTCGCAAAAACAGCAATCTAAGATAAAAAACAAATTTTATTCATTTTACCTTGATTCAGTGGTCATAGTGAACGATTTTATTCTAGATATTTATCTTAGAAATGTATCCTTCATAAATGGCTGAATTGGTGTGATGAAATCCATGTGGTATGTCACAGAGTTACTATTGGTATTTCGCCGGGCAAAATTTTGTTCTGAAAACGTCATAAAATATGCCTGCTATGGATTAGTATACTCAATATTTTATTGAAATAAGAATTTGGAGTGCAAGTGCAAAATAAAAATTTTAAAGAAACGTTTGGCTACAAAATAAAGCATTCATAATAATTGAAAATTTAATAATTTAAGTGTCGCACAGAGGTTAATAATATTCAGGAGAATGCGATTACTAACATTTCTATTATTGCTAGCTCAAGATGTCAAGATTCTAGGATGGAAGAGTAGCGATAAGTCTAAGTGTATTACTGTTGGAATTGGTGGGGTTCCCTAGATGTGAAAAGCTGTTTCTTGCCAAGATATGAAGGCGTGCAAATCCTGTCATTTTTGACTGAAGATGCTGGTACAGAGATAGCCTAACCTTCTTCTAAGGAGACATGACTGAGATTAGTGGCCCATGACTGAGATTAATGGCCAAAATCCTTTTTAAAGGGTCTCGACAATAAGCGACCCCTGCTCACAAACTTGCTTATCCACAATATCCTTTCACTCCGGAAGCAGAGAAAAGGTCTTTTTAAGACTACGTGCATTTTCTAAACCTTTTCTAAAAAAAAAACAAAAAACAGCCACCAACTTAAAATTAATAAGTATTACCTATTGTGAAATTATATGTATATAATAATTTTGTTTTATATTTCTTTAGGCAAACATATCTCTAGTTTAACTTAATCGATTTTAGCAATTTATCTAAGTTTACTTCTCTATTATTGCGATTTATTTTGCCTATTATAATTAAAAACACTCCAAGGAAAATTTACTTGCAGTGTTTTAATTTTATTTGTATTGTTGATTATTTTTAAAATAAACATTCTATTATATTTAATATAATAGAATGTTTATTAATTTGGTTAAAAATTTTATTCCAGGATAATACATTTAAACTAAAATATATATTTTGTACAGATTTCATTGACAGGAATGAAATTATAATAAGTTTCTTATCGGAGTTATGTATTTTATAACGTGATAGGAACAATAATTGGATATTTCTGAACCATAAAATCAAGAAAAATGTTTAGCAGATGTATGCTAACTTTGACTTTTACCAAAAGAATATTTGCTGCCAGTGGCTTGGTCATAACTGCTGATTAATTCAAGATAACAGATATGGACATGACGAAAAATCCTTATTTGAGTCTCTCAAAACCTATTTTTAAAGGCAGACTTTAAAAAATATTACCTGTTTTACGAAACTTGTATTCCCGTATAAATGAAGGGTGCAGAGATAAAATTATCTCAATCATAAAAATGAAATAACGTAAATGTAGAGGTTTAACTACTCAAATTATATTAGAGGATTCTAAGTGAGATAACAATAAATGAAAAATATGTATTTAATTCTTTAATATTGTTATCGTTTTGATATTTAAATTCCGTTATATAACATAAAAGTATGTTTTGTCTACCCATAAGGATACAATTTGTAATCGTCTGGTAAGACATTCCAAACAACTGTAATACCAGGCGGGTAGGAGAAATCTAACAAACTTCTTTATTTACACCTATATAAATTATTTTTGTATATTGTTAGAAGGTCATCACAATTGTTTAAAATGTATTTTATTTAGCGTCTATACGACAGTATTTATAGCCATGGGGTAAACTTATGAAGAAGAGTTTAGTCTACGGGTCACAATACATCATAAGACTAATTATGTCTTGGTACTTAGCATATGAAAGTGTTAGACAACTTTGAACAAAGTTAAGTACTAGATATCAATCTCAATATTTAATTATATTCTATTTAGGTGAGATTGAGTTTTATTTGTATTTAAATTCTTCTGAAGTGGAAATTAAGCAACTAGTTCTTAACGAAACTAGTTTTATTGCTGACTAAGTATTTAGGCCTATATTAATATAATAATGAAGCTACTGTCCAACGTTTAATTTTATAGAATTGATTCTTTAGATTTTTTTGACGATGGAAGTAAAAACTGGCCCATTGCATCCAGCTGATTAGGCGAGGATGGTAGATTGAAGATGATATTTACTTATTAGTCTCAGTCTTAAATGGGTATTTTACATCGTAATCTGCATCAAATAGAGATTTTCAAACTAAAATAATTTCTTTTTGAACATGAACTTTTATGAAAAGAGGTGCGTTTTTGCTAAGTTTCCAATGAGGAATATAAAATATTCCGGAGTTAACATTCTTTCTTTCAAGTTTCAAACATCTACATTCTTATCGATTTCTAAATAGAAATGTCCTTGTACTGGAAATTTAATCTTGATAATTTTCAACCGTGAATATCTTTGCTGGTAATACATTGTATGAAGCTTGTTTATGGTAACATTTTTGTTTTGGCCTACAGCAGAGTTTCAAAAGACTTGAAGATATTTAACATCACCATGTAGGTAATTGTAATTGGTATAGGAAGGATGCAACTTCATTTGATACTTTATTTCCTGTTGAATCATCATACACATGAAAAACTTACGCTTCAGATAACAAGACGTGAATGTTAAAGGGATAAATTTAAAGTTGATGTCTGTAAAACACATTGTTGGTTAATATGTTTGAAATTAAATTTTTGAAGAAAATCCATGCAAATCTCTTTTATTTTTTTGTATTCATAGAATTATTTCTAACTTTTTTTAATATCTGGGCTCTTTTTTTGTGAAGGTAATTTTATGTTGTAACTTTTTTATTACTTCTATGTCATTTTATAGTGGAAGTCATACACTGCGGATAAAACTCATCGCCGGTGAAGCACGTATCTGTTCTAGGTAAACAAATTATTTTATAAAGTTATTGTTCATATTAGTTCTATAGGTGAAACGTTGTGGAGTGAATTTTACGACCCTTTACACTTTTAATGTGATTGTATACTAACGTTTACACTAAATTATCATTTCCTCTGTGCAATGTATCCTCTCCTGACACGCAATGAACATCCTGTAATTTTTTACTCTTCAGGATGTACTTACGTGTACACTAATTTATCATTTCCTCTGTGCAATGTATCCTCTCCTGACACGCAATAACATCCTGTAATTTTTATACTCTTCAGGATGTACTTACGTGTACACTAATTTATCATTTCCTCTGTGCAATGTATCCTCTCCTGACACGCAATAACATCCTGTAATTTTTATACTCTTCAGGATGTACTTACGTGTACACTAATTTATCATTTCCTCTGTGCAATGTATCCTCTCCTGACACGCAATGAACATCCTGTAATTTTTATACTCTTCAGGATGTACTTACGTGTACACTAATTTATCATTTCCTCTGTACAATTTATCCTCTCCTGACACGCAATGGACATCCTGTAATTTTTATACTCTTCAGGATGTACTTACGTTTACACTAATTTATCATTTCCTCTGTGCAATGTATCCTCTCCTGACACGCAATGAACATCCTGTAATTTTTATACTCTTCAGGATGTACTTACGTGTACACTAATTTATCATTTCCTCTGTACAATGTATCCTCTCCTGCCACGCAATGAACATCCTGCAATCTTTATACTCTTCAGGATTTACTTAAGTTTACACTAATTTATCTATTCCTCTGTACAATGTATCCTCTCCTGCCACGCAGTGAAAATCCTGTAATCTTTATACTCTTCTAAATGTACTTACTTTTGACCTTAGTAATGTCGTGTATGGCGCAAAATACTTTTGTAAAAACCTGATTTTCATATGCATTTTTATTCTATATCTGTTCGCAAAGATTACAGCTCTAAATTTGCTTTTATCTTCTTGTTGTCTAGGGCCTCCTTTTGTTTTACTGGCCATATTTATATCAATCCCGCTAAACAACAGTTTTGTTCATTATGATATCTGAGACTTTTTAACTTGCGTGGTATTCCCTCCCTTACATTTAAATTTATTATTCGAAATCATTTTAAACAAGAACTTTGACAATACCTACACATTTCAAGTGAACAGAATCTAATCGGTTTTCTTTCATCTGATACCTTCCTTTTCTTTGTAGCAGGGCAAGATTTCGTTTATTCGTCTTCTCAAATTGGATTCATTATAAAACACGGGATCAAAATGTACAGAATTCGTACGCTTAAAACCATCACTCAAAAATCTAAAAGAAAACACTATCTCACCAAAAATTAGAACACTACAACGAAAACAATATAGCGCTCGTGAGATAGCTGGCTTAGTAGAAATTACTAACCTTATTCTTTCCTTGTACACAATGATACACAGGTTATGTTCAAATTACTTTAAAGATAGAAATCTAGCAGTAGTAATAAGACCATACATTAGTCGTTGTTATACTCAAATAGTGGTCTTATTCAGGGAAGTGATACAATAAATTTGGTCATAATATCAACTACACTATTTGACATTATATGTCAATTATATACCTAGCATGAAATTTAATAGCTCAATCTTGCAATATGCAGATGGTTATATTCTTTATATGACATAAATATTAGTCATACTATTTGTCTTACTCCACCACCCGCTCTGAGGAACGAAGCCACTTCTCTTTTCCTATTCATTTCACAAGGAAAATATTAATGAAAAAACAATATACATGACATAACAATATCTTGATACGACTGCGGTTTATGACCCATCACAATTAGCCTCCCATTCTTATGGACGTATCGTTACAGCTAAACAACTCAGCACGGATAACTCCATAGACATCTTTCTCTTTTAAAGTATAGGCAAGCAAAGGTCACTCACAATGGTTTTGAGAACAAATTTCAAACTCTATAAAATATAAATTTCTAAATTAATTTAGTTAATATTATTGAATATGTATTTATTTAAAACTATATGCATGTAAATTGTATTTAATACAATCAAAAAACGTTTTTCACTCAAATAGTATCCCATGATGAGCAATGCTATATAGTTAGATATAGTATGTATACTGCAACGTAATCAATGCAAAATTTACAAAAACAAAATATTTTTGATAGGTTGCTCAGATCTACATATGTGCTGGGGAGAAGCAGAATAAATTCAACTGTGGCATTAGAAGTATCTTAGGTAGGAAGTAAATTACACTGGTCGAAATTAGACGCTTTATGACCATAAAACGTTTACTTAGATCAGTGTATATGTATATTACACGTATCGGGGTAACACGGAAACAGAAATAAATTAGACCTTCGTTAGTAAATTACAATAGCTAATTATACACTTTTTGACAGTTTTATTGATCGAGTCAATAAGGAACTTTCAGTCTTAGCGTCAGAAATACAAGTATAATTCTTTCAAAGTCCCGATACGTATGTTACGAGCAACTCTAAAGCTGTTATCGTTTAAGAATTAAATAATATGTACCTAAATTATGCCTCATTTCGTTTATATGGTACATACTAGCAGATACCAATCACATAATACTGAATATATAAGGATATACATAACTGAATAGTTATGTACAAGGACTTCTACCTAAAATTCCTCTACATTGGCCTTAAATAATTAAAAGGTATTGAAATAATTAGATTTATTCAACCAAAATAACTTGTAATGTTGAAGGAAAATTGTACATGTATCAAGGGAACCCGAATCCGTGTATTATTTTGAAAGTGAGAAAATCTGTATTATTATCGGGCAGTTTCTTGTTATGTCTTGTAAAATGTTATGTATATTTGTTAATTGTCTATGGATTAAATTTTTTCAAGATATCGTGAGGAGAGATTCACGTATAGACAGACAGAGATGCATTTATCACTGCTCTTTGTTCGATAGCTTTCTTTCATTCTCAGACAGTAATAATGTTGAGTTTTAAGGAGTTGTAATTACATTTATAAAAACTAAAGTCAAAATAAGCATATCACATATTTTATAAAACAATTATACATTTTACATGTATTTTAACTGAGGACGTTGTAGATTTTGCACCATAAGGCCTCTTTTATTACTATCATTCATTCTATTAGTAATTTTCTAGAACATTAAGTGAAAACGCATGCGTATACAATCATTCCTACATTTACAGGAGTTTAGATCTCTACATTTTTCCATAGGAGTATTATCAATGCAATGTTTTATCACCCCCGCCAGAATTTTTATAAGATTTTTGAGAAGAATTATAAGATGTAAAGCCAAGCCAATCACGCTTCTAACATTAAGAGGCCACAATATTGTGTGTAAGACTTAATACAATTTTATTAAAATGTATTGTTTTATACGTAAATTATTACGAATGTATTAACATTACTAAAATAAAAAATACTGAACTATTTATGAAGCAATGAAACAATCTCCCATATGTAATGGTATTGATTTTCCGGAGATCATTTAGTTAATTAGCACGAACATACTTTAAAATCGGTGCTCGAGAACTCCACAGGGATTCATTAGCCAATTAACGAGAATTAGAACACGCCGAAAAGCACTTCTGTTGCCTGTAAGGACAATAAGAATTATTATTAGAGATCTCCAAACTACATCTTGATTCATTGCACTAGGAACGGCTGTTTGAATACATATTAAACTAACATAGCAACCCCTCCACTCCGGACATTTTATACATTGATTTCCCTCGCATCGATTTATACACGGTCTCCTTCTTCATATTTCTCAGTAACTAAGTTATGTAAACTCAGATTATAATCCTGGTTGTCCACACCACGATCCACTGTCCAGACTGTGACCCTGTAACAGTCCTATCAGGAGGAAGGTACTATGTCCTTGTGGTGCCACACAGCACGTGAGGAATGTGATTACAACCTTAGTGGGTCTGGGAATTCATCCAACAATGTTTACACTCTTGCTCATATATATATATATATATATATATATATATATGGCATATTAAATGTCACATAAGCGTTTAAATCAATATGTGACAGATACGGCCAAATACAAAATAATTTAATCGGAAAAAGTAAGCGCTCTGTAGTGTAATGGTAGCACATTCACCCGGCAAGTGAGAGATCCGGGTTAGACTCCCGGCGGAGCAAGTACTTTTTGTGATTCAATGTTTATTGAAAATAAGGCTATTGCCATTCATACAATTTAATGTAATTTATACATTTTAACCCAGCCCACCCCTATGCCAAACCAACAAAAGAATTTGATTATATCGAGTGTTTCAATCTGTCCATCTTTCTCATAAAACTTTATTATTTTGTGATAATTATTTCATTTTAATAAAATCTCAAGTTATTTATCTGGACCTCGGAGCCTTATATACGTTCGTATCACAACCAGTAATTATCTATAAATAATACTATTTGATTCACTTCGAGCCGTATTGTATTGGTGTAAATGATAAATCCACACCTTATTAATCTGGTACTCACTATGTATAAAAAATCTATTTGAAATCGAGAAAGCTAATACAATTATTCCTTTACTATCCCGATATATACAGTATTGTTTACATACTGTATGCATTTATTGAGTTAAGACGTGTGCTCGCTTGTATATAGAAATTACAGTTTTCAAGGATTTTGAGAATAAAACCAAATAAATAAAGTTTAATATTATATATTACTTGTTGTACAATAAATAAAATTAATTAGGATGTTTTAACTGATTTTATTATATTGTAAACTCTAAAAGAAAACTAAATGTTATCATTAAAGTACAGAAACAGTACATTAACAATAAATTGTTTACATACGAGACATAATAAACGTGATAGTGACACAGGGATAGGAATGAAGAAACAGACTATCAATCCCGTGTTATAATGTATTATCTATAATCCAGCATCTCATATTCCTCTAATGTTCTAAACATATTACTCTATTTATGCCTGCAATCTTCAATAATGTAATTATTATAAAAGTTAAGGTTCTAAATTAATGAAGCTCGTAACACTCAAACTATTTTGATATATATATATATATAATATATATATATATATATATATATATATATATATATATATATATATTGTTTTTAAACATTATTTAAATATTTGATTACAATCGCACTTGATTACACATGAATATAACGTAATGCTTAGTTGTAGTTAAGTAGTAAAATAACTAAAATAAAATAATCTCTTTTACAGGGATGCAAGAGAGATTGTTTTACTTTCACCAGAAAACTTCGTGCAAAGGATAATAGAGCCCGACAGCACTTAGAAGAGTCTCCAGGTGACGACAGGTCAGCTCCGTTACACTCGATGTAAACCATGTGAAGTTGTGGTAGCAAATGTCATAAATGTTATTACCGAATGCCGCGGCCAGCAAACTTCGTGTAAAGCATAATACAACCGATAGACTTTCAAGCGTCTCCGGGTGACGGCAAGTCACCTCCGTTACACTCGATGTAAACCATGTGACGTTGTAATTGCAAATGTCATAACTTTTATTACCGACTGTCGCCGCCAGCAAACTTCGTGTAAAGGATAACCGACAGTACTTTCAAGCGTCTCCGAATAAGATGTTATCTACTTTAAAATTGATATGAACCAAGTGACTTTGCGGTAGCAAAAGCCTTAACTGTTAAAACCGAATGCCGCCGCTAGCAAACATTGTCTAAAGGATAATAAAGCCGACAGCACTGAGAAGAGTTTTCGGGTGACATGTGAGCTTAATTACAATTAATGTGAACCAAGTGTTGTTGTGGTAGCAAATCTCATAAAATTTAAAACCGAATGCCCCCTCTAGCAAAAATTGTCTAAAGCATATTAAAGTCGACAGTACGGTGAAGAGTTTTCGGGTGACATGTGAGCTTAATTACAATCAATGTGAACCAAGTGTCGTTGTAGTAGCAAATCTCATAAGTTTTTAAAACCAATGCCACCGCTAGCAAACATTGTCTAATGGATAATAAAGCCGAAAGCACTGTGAAGAGTTTTCGGGTGACATGTGAGCTTAATTACAATTGATGTGAACCAAGTGTCGTTGTGGTAGCAAATCTCATAAGTTTTTAAAATGAATGCCACCGCTAGCAAACATTGTCTAATGGATAATAAAGCCGACAGCACTGTGAAGAATTTTCGGGTGACATGTGAGCTTAAATTACAATTGATGTAAACCAAGTGTCGTTGTAGTAGCAAATCTCATAAATTTTACAACCGAATCCCGCCGCCAGCAAACATTGTCTAAAGGATATTAAAGCCGACAGCACTGTGAAGAGTTTTCGGGTGACATGTGAGCTTAATTACAATTGATGTGAACCAGTGTCGTTGTGGTTGCAAATCTCAAAAATTTTAAAACCGAATGCCATTGCTAGCAAACATTTTCTAAAGGATAATAAAGCCGACAGCACTGAAAAAAGTTTTCGTGTGACATATGAGCTTAATTACAATTGATCTGAACCAAGTATCTTTGTGGTAGCAAATCTCAAAAATGTTTAAACCGAATGCCACCGTTAGCAAACATTTTCTTAAGGATAATAAAGCCGACAGCACTGTGAATACTTTTCGGGTGACATTATGAGTTTAATTAAAATCGATGTAAACCAGTGTCGTTGTGGTAGAAAATCTCAAAAATTTTTAAACCGAATGCCACCGTTAGCTAACATTTTCTAAAGGATAATAAAGCCGACAGCACTGTAAAAAATTTTCGTGTGACATATGAGCCTAATTACAATTGATGTGAACCAAGTGTCGTCGTAGTAGCAAATCTCATAAATTTTAAAACCGAACTCCGCCGCTAGCAAACGTTTTCTAAAGGAAATAAAGCCGACAGCAATGTGAAAAATTTTGGTGTGATATATGAGCTTAATTACAATTGATCTGAACCAAGTGTCTTGGTGGTAGCAAATCTTATAAATTTTAATACCGAATTGTGCCGCTAGCAAACATTGTCTAATGAATAATAAAGCCGATAGCACTGTGAAGAGTTTTCGGGTGACATGTGAGCTTAATTACAATTGATGTGAATCAAGTGTCGTTGTGGATCTCATAAGTTTTTAAACTGAATGCCACCGCTAGCAAACATTTTCTAAAGGATAATAAAGCCGACAGCACTGTGGAAAGTTTTCGGGTGACATGTGAGCTTAATTACAATTGATGTAAACCAAGTGTCTTTGTGGTAGAAAATCTCATAAATGTTAAAACAGAATGCCGCCGCTAGCAAATACTGTCTAATGAATAATAAAGCCGAAAGCACTGTGAAGAGTTTTAGGGTGACATGTGAGCTTAATTACAATTGATGTGAACCAAGTGTCGTTGTGGTAGCAAATCTTATAAATTTTAAAACCGAATGCCGCCTATAGCAAATATTGCCTAAGGGATAATAAAGCCGAAAGCACTGTAAAGAGTTTTCGGGTGACATGTGAGCTTAATTACAATTGATGTGAACCAAGTGTCGTTGTGGTAGCAAATCTCATAAGTTTTTAAAATGAATGCCACCGCTAGCAAACATTGTCTAATGGATAATAAAGCCGACAGCACTGTGAAGAATTTTCGGGTGACATGTGAGCTTAAATTACAATTGATGTAAACCAAGTGTCGTTGTAGTAGCAAATCTCATAAATTTTACAACCGAATCCCGCCACCAGCAAACATTGTCTAATGGATAATAAAGCCGACAGCACTGTGAAGAGTTTTCGGGTGACATGTGAGCTTAATTACAATTGATGTGAACCAGTGTCGTTGTGGTAGCAAATCTCAAAAATTTTAAAACCGAATGCCACCGTTAGCAAACATTTTCTAAAGGATAATAAAGCCGACAGCACTGTGAAAAATTTTCGTGTGACATATGAGCTTAATTACAATTGATCTGAACCAAGTGTCTTTGTGGTAGCAAATCTCAAAAATGTTTAAACCGAATGCCACCGTTAGCAAACATTTTCTTAAGGATAATAAAGCCGAAAGCACTGTGAATATATTTCGGGAGACATGTGAGCTTAATTACAATTGATGTAAACCAATTGTCTTTGTAGTAGAAAATCTCATAAATGTTAAAACAGATTGGCGCCGCTAGCAAATATTGTCTAATGAGTAATAAAGCCGAAAGCACTGTGAAGAGTTTTAGGGTGACATGTGAGCTTAATTACAATCGATGTGAACCAGTGTCGTTGTGGTAGCAATTCTCAAAAATTTGTAAACTGAATGCCGCCGTTAACAAACATTGTCTAATGGATAATAAAGCCGACAGCACTGTGAATAGTTTTCGGGTGACATTATGAGCTTAATTAAAATCGATGTAAACCAGTGTCGCTGTGGTAGCAAATATCATAAATTTTAAAATCAAATTCCGCCGCTAGCAAACATTTTCTAAAGGATATTAAAGCCGACAGCACTGAAAAAAGTTTTCGTGTGACATATGAGCTTAATTACAATTGATCTGAACCAAGTGTCTTTGTGGTAGCAAATCTAATCAATTTTAAAACTGAATTCTGCTTCTAGCAAACATTGTCTAAAAGATACTAAAGCCGACAGCACTGTGAAAAATTTTCGTGTGACATGTGAGCTTAATTACAATTGATGTGAACCAAGTGTCCTTGTGGTAGCAAATCTTATAAATTTTAAAACCGAATGCCGCCGCTAGCAAACATTGCCTGAAGGATATTAAAGCCGACAGCACTGTGAATATATTTCCGGTGACATGTGAGCTTAATTACAATTGATGTGAACCAGTGTCGTTGAGGTAGCAAATCTCAAAATTTTTAAACCGAATGCCGCCGTTAACAAACATTTTCTCAAGGACAATAAAGCAGACAGCACTGAGAAGAGTTTTCAGGTGACATGTGAGCTTAATTACAATTGATGTGAACCAAGTGTCGTTGAGGTAGCAAATCTCATAAATGTTAAAACAGAATTCCGCGGCTAGCAAATACTGTATAATGGATAATAAAGCTTAAAGCACTGTGAAGAGTTTTCTGGGGATATGTGAGCTTAATTACAATTGATGTCAACCAAGTGTCGTTGTGGTAGCAAATCTCATAAAATTTAAAACTGAATGCCGCCGCTAGCAAACATTGTCTAAAGGATATTAAAGCCGACAGCACTGTGAATATACTTCGGGTGACATGTGAGCTTAATTACAATTGATGCGGACCAGTGTCGTTGTGGTAGCAAATCTCAAAACTTGTTAAACCGAATGCCGCCGTTAACAAACATTGTCTAATGGATAATAAAGCCGACAGCACTGTGAATAGTTTTCGGGTGACATTATGAGTTTTAATAAAATCGATGTAAACCAGTGTCGCTGTGGTAGCAAATATCATAATTTTTAAAACCGAATGCAGCCTCTAGCCAACATTGACTAATGGATAATAAAGCCGACATTACTGTGAAGGGATTTTGGGTGACATGTGTGGTTAATTACCATTGTTGTAAACCAAGTGTCCTTTTGGTAGCAAACCTCATAAATTTCCAAACCGAATTCCACCGCTAGCAAACTTTGTATATAAAACGATAAGGGCGACAGCACTTTGAAGAGTTTTCGAGTGACACGTGAGCTTAATTAAAATTGATGTTTACCAAGTATTGTTTTGGTAGCAAATCTCATAAATTTTAAAACCGAATGCTGCCGCTAGCAAACATTTTCTAAAGGATATTAAAGCCGACAGCACTGTGAAGAATTTTCGTGTGACATATGAGCTTAATTACAATTGATCTGAACGAAGTGTCTTTGTGGTAGCAAATATCATAAATTTTAAAACCGAATTCCGCCGCTAGCAAACATTGTCTAAAGGATAATAAAGCCCCAGCACTGTGACGAGTTTTCTGGTGACATTATGAGCTTAATTACAATTGATGTGAACCAAGTGTCGTTGTGGTAGCAAATCACATAAATTTTAAAACCGAATTCCGCCGCTAGCAAACATTGTTTAAAGGATAGTAAAGCCGACAGCACTGTGAAGAGTTTTCGAGTGACCTGTGCACTTAATTAAAAATTGAAGTGAACCAAGTGTCGTTGTGGTAGCAAATTTTATAACTGTTATTAACGAATGCTTGTTGTCTGTGACCAAATATGAATCTTTTTAGTAATATACAGTAAATTCCTTATACAGTGGGCGGATGCAGACCTATCGTGACAGAATGCAGGATTTTAGTTTCAATAAATTTAGTGTTATCTTTAGTTTTTATTAAGTGTTTGTTTTATAGTAAAGGAGATTGACGCACAACATGGTGGTTGTGATTTCTTTATGTTAGGTTTCTTTATGTATTATAACTTCTGCATTATAATATTAGTGCCTGATGGCACTATTTAAGCTCTTATACTTATTCGGGTATAAGGTTATTATAGACGTAACCATACTACTAATGGTCTTTAAAGTACTAGTTTTAGAAGATATCTGGCTTTTCAGTCTCGATTGTTTATTATCAACCTAAATCTTCTGCAGGTAACAACAGTTAACATACCTAATGCAATTTATTACTCAAAGTTATTATTAAATTTTATAATATATTCTTTAGTTTGGATTTAATCATTTGGATTTAAAATGTATAAAATAAATTTATTTTACAAATTTTTTGAACACAACTCACCCTCCTCTCACAAAGCCAATAACTTTATAACATATCTACAAAAGCCAGTATAAATATTGTTTGCAAATTCCAATGCATAATCATTGTTAAATCTTTACTGTTTAACAACAAATATTTTTCAACTTATAACATAGAAAACGCGAGAATCTTGAGAGCGTCACGACGGTTTTTTTAAAGAAATACTGCATAGTTTTCTTGATAGTGTTATTCGTTTTACTTGATGTTTGGTGTAAAAACAATAAATGTATATATCAAGTATAAAGTAATTGTCAATAATCCACATTTTTATTTCTTTCAGCAAAAAATAAACTAACCTGTAAATAATAGAGATTTAAGAAAATAGAGTAAAAATGAACTCACTAAGAACACAAAATAACAGCCTACAAATTTGATTTTTGAAATTTTTCATACGAACTAATTACTTTCTCATCTAGTTTCATTTTAAATAAACTTAAACCTGTTTGAAGTGTGGATCTTCATCGACAGTATCAGACAAAAATTATAACATATATGAAACATTAAGTTTAGCTTGCTGAAAAATTAATATCATAAAGAAGTTTTGTTCAGTGATATTTAAAACATGCTGGTACATAAACAATGGTCCATTTTTGTTGTTGGTTCTCATTTTGGAACCACTTTTAGTAAAGTGGGTACGCAACTTTAAATGGAGGCTTTCATATTTGTATTCACAACGAAGTTAATTAGTTATTTAAAGAAAGTGTATTTTGGCTATTATTTCCTAAAACCTCACATATAATTCGTTAAACTAAAAACAAAACCAAATTGCTATTTCTAATGTGGTAAAAAGAAATTTCAGATAAAATTACGTATAAATTATGTTTGTTATAAAAAAGTAAATCTGTTCTGATGAATAATATTTTTATTCATGAATTTGGTGTTCTTAATCATAATTTAATCATAATAAAAGCGCCTAATGTGTAGTAACAGCTGATGTTACAATTGCTGCCAAGGAGATAATACAGGGTTTCCCATTCAATGTTATTGTTTCTAAAGCAATTCTGCATTTCCATCTTCCATGATTTAATATCGCTTACTTCCATTATGTGTATACCGTAATGTTGTTTACCTGCTATTATGATAATCTAGTAGCATACGATTCTTGATGTTTTACCCTACCTGATTCTTTTACGACTTTGTCTTATTTCATTTAAATGTTTATTAATCAAGAAGCAAGTGATAGTTATCTTATAGAGACTGTTTGTCAAAACAATAAATATACGTGTACGAGCGTCTGGCTGTCCATGGCTCATTTCATAGTGGCTTAGCACAACATGATAGCAAAAAGACATAACTAAGAATATATACTAAAAAAATTTGAGAATTTTCGAAAAACAAAAATTGTTTTAGAAATTATTCCTACGATGAAAACGTGGGATAACTATTTTTTAATGGAAATAAAGGAAAAATACAGTCATGAATAAAATCGTACTGATTAGAAATTGAACACGACAAGCACAAGGTGACTTATTAGCTAAAATTGTTAAAAATACAAGATAAATACTAGTGTGAGGATTTCAAGATATAACAAAAAGGTTGAATGGGAAGACACCATTTTTTCTTCGTGCAATCCCAGGAGTGATATTAAAAAAAGGAGTACGAAATTTGTGTAGAAACCGATTACAATGTAAATATAATAATGTAATGTATTATTTAATGAATAATGTAAATTTCAGCAAATATACCAAGTATGAAAGGATACAAATCTATAAAACAACCGTTACCGTGTTCTATAATTATTTTATTTCTAAGCACTAATTTAAAATTTGGATCATGATTTAAATCAATACAAGACAAGTCTCTTTAAACGTTATCATGTGTTCATCAGATGTTTTAACTTAGCTAATTCTGATTTAATTTTGTTCTTAAACTACTACCTGTAGCAATGTTTTGTAAATTATATTAAATATGAGTAAAGAGAATGTATTCTTTCCTTAGTAGTTTATGTTTTTATTAAGGTGCTATGAATGTTTGAAATAAAAAGTTCCGATTGGTTTCAAGTTACTGTACTGTATTTCAGATATACTGATTCTAATAGAGTGATTAGCGTTTTTACACATCAGTGTAGGAGTTCATGAATGTTCACTACACGTTAAAGATTTGAGTTTAACTAAATATTTAAATGGATCATTTTAACCCAATAAATCATTATGTTTTACTAATTTTACAAAGATTAATAAACATAATCTACATATTTATATGAGTAAAGGTAGTGGTAGTGCAATTCGGCAACTCAAAGGTGAGAGTTAAATAAATGGTCGTGAATCCAAGAATATTATGTTTAAAATTTTGAATAAAATAATTGGTGATCATTTGGCTCGTTAGCAGCACAGGGGTAAACGATGCATGATCGTGCTTTGCTTCCGTTGATCGTTGATGAATGGATTTAAGTCAGCATTGAATTTGTCACTTGTTGTAGTGACAACGCCAAAAAGACAAAATATTTCCCAATCCGAAGCATAATTGAAATACTGTCAGCTATGCTCTCCTTCAGACGTAGCTAAGCAAATTTGGCACTTTTCAATTCCTAATGTTCTTGCAGGGTGGCTGCATGGGTTTGTGAGTATGTTTAATGTTATTCCCACGCGTGAAGTATGGTATGATGTAGCAGACAAAGGTTTTAGATTTATTTGCAGATTTCGTAATAAGGTATCGCGATCGTTCATTATTTTACGCGATTTTATCTTGTTTTTTTTTGGCAGTAAAGTGTAGTTCATCATTAAATATTCATCCGATTACCATTAAACTGCATTGTAGTTTTTTATGATGATAGGAAACTTCTTTTTAGCAACTTTAAAGCTAATTGTAGGAGACCTGTTTTATTTATTAGCACCTTACCTTAACAGCTCTATTATTAAAATGTTAGAGTCGGAAAAAATAAATGTGTAATTTTAACTGAAATATACAACGGAAAATGCTATAAAATTTTTAATTAAGGCATAAATAATACAACTTTGATGGTTCGTAGGTTTATAACTGAGGCGTGATCATTATTATACGATATTAAATCAAACATTATTAGTATCTGTAAATCCACCTTTTAAAGTATTACTTTTTTTAAATAACATACACACACATACATGTTACCAATTATCATAATTTTATATATTCCAAATATATAAAAATTATTGTATACTTTTGTCTAGGAAACATATTGTAAAGCTTTTACAGCTTTTTTTAAACGATATTACGTGTAAGCTAGGTTACATTAAAAGATATCGCCAGATTTTACATGATAAATGGAATCTGCACATTTCCACAGAGTGGGATACGAGGCCACATATATTATCCGAACTGACATCTGGTGAATACTTTTGAATTCCTTTAATCTGATCTCGATTTGAAAAGGATGTTGATTTATGAAAGCAGCACATTCATGCAAAATATTTAAAAATAGAATTTAACGTTAGGATTTCTACAAAGGTAGCTAAAGTTTTTATATTTAGTACATTATTGTATCATGCTTACAACTTCCACGGATCGCTTATGCTCAATCAGCAGTTAAGATAACCGCAGTACATTCATGCAAAATATTTAAAATTAGAATTTTACGTTAGGTTTTCTACAAAGGTAGCTAAAATTTTTATAGTTAGTACATAATTGTATCATGCTTACAACTTCTCAGGATCGCTTATGCTCAATCAGCAGTCAAGATAACCGCAGTACATTCATGCAAAATATTTAAAATTAGAATTTTACGTTAGGTTTTCTACAAAGGTAGCTAAAGTTTTTATATTTAGTACATTATTGTATCATGCTTACAACTTCTCAGGATTGCTTATGCTCAATCAGCAGTTAAGATAACCGCAGTACATTCATGCAAAATATTTAAAAGTAGAATTTTACGTTAGGTTTTCTACAATGGTAGCTAAAATTTTTATAGTTAGTACATAATTGTATCATGCTTACAACTTCCACGGATCGCTTATGCTCAATCAGTAGTGATAACCGCAGTACATTCATGCTAAATATTTAAAATTAGAATTTTACTTTAGGTTTTCTACAAAGGTTGCTAAAGTTTTTATATTTAGTACATTATTGTATCATGCTTACAACTTCTCAGGATCGCTTATGCTCAATCAGCAGTTAAGGTAAGCGACCGGTGGAAGCATATACCGTACGCGTGTCGTGATAGGCATTGGGCTGAATAAGGCAGTAGGTGTTACTGAGCTGTCACTGCAAGTTCTTCCATAATTCTTGTTTCTAATGTCGATTAAGTTTATTCATGATTTGGCAATAGCAAATATTAGGGCTTAGGTGTAGAGGTGGTAGATCTTACACAGTCATGTATTACACAGTACCGGCCTCCAAGACAAAGTTGCATTATAGTAATTTATTTGCTTATGGGGTGGACATGAGAGCAGATATATGCATAAAGATAGATATAGTCTAGAAACTGAACACTGATATTGAAAATTATAAAGAAACTTTATAAAATGGAAATAAGCTACAGAAACGTTTCCGAATTCGTAGGAATGGAGGCGAGTTCTATTACTTTGGCCCAATATTTATTAAACTCTCTTTCAATCCTCCCTCACTCACTACACATATCCGTATAAAAACATATGTAGTATAATATAATATGAGAAACAGCAACATAAAAAATCGCATTTACAAAAGCATTTTGAAAATCCATATTGATAATTATATCGTTCTTTGAACCAGAAATATTTGTCAAACTCTTTTTTGTATCAATGACAAAAATGGGTCTATTTGCTATAAATCCTTTGGGATTGTAATACATTTCCATATTTTTTTGTATATTTTCTTAAAATCTTGATACATCTGATACATAATTCTGAAAAGACCTCCGGAAATGTTTATTTTGTAATTCATCTGGATAATAAGAACCATTCAATTTTACTCTGATATTTTTCACAACCAAACTATCAAACTTTGAACGATTTTTTTTTCTTAATTACTCTGTCTATCTGTTTGAAAACCAACAATTTGGAATTTTGGATTGAAAGTATTTCTATAAATATTTGTGATATCGAATGAATAAGTTCTTCCAGAAATAACTTTTTGCTCAATACATTGCCAATCTAGAAAATTAACCGTAATGTTTTGACTTTTTGTAATTTCATCAATCAACCTAATTTTACTAGTGGTTTTATAATCAATCATCAGAACTCTAATGAAAAACTCGCTAATTCTAATTTTGCCATCAACTGGCATATCATTTCCAGTATTTTTTTTTATCGCATCATCATCTTCAGCTCTTATGAAACTAATGTAAAATCCAACTTTATAGATTGGAAAATTTACATTTTCAAAGAATCCTAAGTGCTAAATTACTGACCGCTACAAATAGTCCAAATTTAAAAGTTGATTCAAAACTACTTGAAAATACATCACTTTTGGAAATTGGAAAAGATATGGTTCCTTTAATTTAATTGACCACTATTTTCAATTTCTTCTATAAATTTATTGTGTTTTCTTACTTCAATTTTAGAGAATAAAAATATTATAAAATTATTCATTATTCTGACATCATTTGTTCCAAGATATGCTTGACCATCTTGTTTTGTTAAAGTTCCAGAAATATAAAAATGGAAGTTAGACGAGCAAACATTGTCTCCAAAATCAATATTAAACTTAGTTCTTTTATTCGGTTCATTCAAATATTATTTACCAATTGGATAGAAACTTTTAAACTCTGCCCTTTCAATACCGCCTGAATACTTTCTGTAGTCCGCCATTTATTAAGAAAAAATTTCAAATTTTTTAAAGAAATTTTAAACATCATGTATATGAAAGATATCATTATTTCATTAATTTAATGTGCGTTTTTATAAGAAAGGATATATCCGCGAGTTATATATAACTCATAGTCATTTATTAATGATCTACTTCGTCATATTCGGGATTTTATGCTTTAAATTTTTCAATTTCGGTCACATATTTCAATAAAATTTCCACAGGATGGTAACCGCTATCTATAATATTGTTCCAATCAACTGAATCTTAAAATTCTTCCAAAAATCCTGTGGTCAAGTGTTGATAAAGGCAAATAACAAACATATGTTCTTTCAATTGATAATTTATATTTTCTCTAATGAATTCTGAGGACAAATATTGATATTTGCAATCTTTTAATCTTTAACTTATTAATGTACAATCGCATCATATCTTCAGATAGTTCATATTTTTTGAAAAATATCATCCCAATGTTCTTTTTTTAAATCTCTTAAGTGTTGCATTATAAAAATATCGAAAGCACTGTAATGTCCCGCCATCTCTATTTATTAGGAAAAATTAAAATCTAGTTTCTATAAATTGGCTCTTTTTAGTGTTACATTCAGCACATTTTCCAGAAATTCTCTTAACTCCATTGATGTTTCCATACTATTACATACAATTTTTTGCAGTTTTTGCCTTACACCTCACACAATATGTGAGTGCCATTGTTTAGGGAAAATCTGAACCTTCTGCTTCATCAGGAAGTAATATCTCTGAAGCAATTGCTCTAAAATGTTCAAAATCTTGTGTAGGAAAACTTAATTTTTCTACTAGTTTTTGAAATTTATCAGCATATGAATCACTGTATTCAACAAATTTATGACCAATATTTTCAAAGGTTTTGGTGACATCTAAACTAAACTTATCAAAAGACTGTTTAAGTTTTTCATTAATTTCACCAAAATCGTCTACTGATCTTCTCTTTCCGGCTTCTAACTTTACATAGACTTCTGTTGTAAAATGTTTAACATGTTTATGATTCTCATAATTTTAGTTCAGTTCATCAAACATTTTAATATGATCATCTAATTGCTCTTTTATGGCAACATCAAATGGATAAATTCCCTTACTAACGCTGCTAAGTCTTTTCCCTTTAAAATCTAAGGCATTTTTAACATTCAGATTATTTAAATCAACAATATCAATGTTTTATCATAATTTTAGAGGTTTTAAAATTTGTTCTTTAACAACAACATCATGTTTGTCAATACCAGGTCTAACACCGACAATTTGTTTTTGCCAACTAACATAATTCTTTTCAACTTTTATCGCATCAGTAATTTTATCAGCTTTTTCGATATGAGACATTAAATTGGTAAATATATTTTTCTACCATCTTCAACTTTCTTTTCAATGTTTTTATTTTATCAGCAACTTCATTTAAACTCATGAAATTTGAAATTTTTTTACCACGTTCTACTTTAGAATCTTCAATTTTTATATCAATAACACTCGAATCTGGAAGGCCTTGCAATAAACTTTCTAACTTGTTATTAAACTCATTTCTCAAAATATTAACTTTATTTCGAATAATTTCATCTACATTTTGAATAATTTCTGTTTTAATTTTTTTTTTATAGATCAAAAACAATTTGTGAATCCATATTTATTAAGTAATAATTTGTTAACAACTTCTTTAAAATCAATACCATTAGTCAATTCATTCAAAACAAAAAGACATAAATGACCACAAATTGGGGGATCTTTATAGTCTTGAATTTGAAAATCATTATAATAAACGTTTGATTTTTTTCAATTATTGAATCAATTCTCTCGGTGGTTTTGTCCTCAATTCTTACATACGAATCAAAATAATATGCATTCTTATCGTTTTATAATAACAAATCCAGTGCGCTCCACTTCCCATAATCGAAACTAAATTCACAATTCCACATTAAAATTTCTAAACTTTTTCAGGTAATGTATCTCTCATAAAAAATCCTGTAAAATGTTCAATGTTTTTACAGATTTCTTACAATTCCCCGAATGTTAATGGTTTGATTTAAATTTTTTTTATTGTTTTATTTCACGTAATTCAAAGTTTTTTCATCTAATCCAGATCCTGTAACTTCTTCCAACTCTTTATCCAACCAATTTAAAATGTTTAGAACAATAGGAATCACGTCTTTTTTTAACAATTGGAGCATCTTTTTCGAACATAAGGAACAAAATTTTTAACAACTGGGATATTTTCTCAAAAATCTAATAAATATTTCAAAAGTCCACCATTATTAAACTCTTTCAACTGGTTATAAGAACATTCTATTCTGATTCATTTATTGTTTTTCTTCTTTTTTCGAGTTTATTGTATTGTCTATTTGTAAAAAATATTTTATCCTCACCAATTTTTAGTTAATCTATTTCAAATTGAATACTAACAGGTATTTTCTTTTTAAAGGCAGGTTTTATTTTTTCTTTCTGATTTCTACTAAAATTTACCTTCACAGATTATTTCTTCATTTATATAGCTAAAACTTCAAGTTCTCTTCGATTCCCATTCCTAGTTTTGTTTAAAAAAAAATTGCTCCAACTGTGGGAATTGCGGCAAATCTCTCACCTAAACTAGCATCTTTTGATAAAAATCGATCCATTGCCTTATCTTGTAAAATTTTACCTGCTATATATCTGGAATTTGTGTTTCTATGTTTAGCCTAAAAAATATCGTGTTCCATTGCAGCTTGATCTAATTCACACCAGGATCTCCTCTTTTTAGTCTTTGTTCAAGCTTTGTGACTGGTCCCAGATATTGATAGCCTGGTACGTGTAATTCAAAAGGTAAATTGTTGATAAAATCATTCAAAAGCCCATTACCTTCAATCATAGATGAACTTATTGCTCGTAAAATGTGTTTTAAATATTCGATTCCATCAAGTTTTTCAATAATTTCATCAAGTTTGTTTGAAATGAATTCTTTAATCGCATTCTTTTCTTTGCACTTGATAAGACAATGAGAATGTTTCTTCAACTAGATTGCAATACTTTTTGTATTGTGTGTCTCTGATGTCAGCTTATGATGCCCGAGCCTAACGATGGAGGTTACCTTAGTCAATGGAGATTACTAGTTGTAGCTCCATTGATATCACCCCGGAACGCGACCACACTAAACCAACCACGAATAAACTAAAAATATATTAACTTTTGCAATAAGCTAAACGAGGTTATCTCCACACTCTGATATCTCGAAACAAATGAACAACTGCTCAGTATAATGTCAAGTAGGATGATTTAGTGTGTCTAGCTAAAAGAATGTCCTCTTGGCAGTGTTGAAGGAACTTACCCAGGAAAGTATGATATAATGAGAGCCATCTAGATACAAAACTCCCCAAGGTATATTCACACGGCCATTTGCACAAGATTACCCTCCTCCTTCTTGATTAAATCTTAAAACTATCCTTTTGTGATTAAATATTATTTCCTTTGCAGTTTTAAAGTAAATTTAGTTTTCAAAACAATATTTGGGTGAGGGGAATGTTACGACAGAATTTAAAGTACCTAAGTAGAGGAGAGTTGCGTATATTGAACCAATTTTTGAGAAACAAATTAAATTTTTCGTACCAATGTCATTAATATCTTTTAATATTATTATAATTTATACTGGTCTTTAACAAACCTTTGGCAGTTTTTCAGTTTTTTTATGGTACAGGATACAGGTATTTTTTTCCAATTTAGGAAATTTGTTTCCTAAAATGGATCTCAGGTTTCCATAATTCAACCATTATATGGCGTCAAGGTAAGTTCATAAAAAGTGAGGACACAGATGTCACATGAGGACAGTGAGGACACATATGTTTAAGATGAAATATATTAACAAACTATAGTAGAATAAAACCAAATTGGTTAATTTAAGTGGTTATAGTAGTTACTTTTTCCATAATATGAAACCAAATTATTGTAATGGGAAAACTAATTATAATAAAAATTATAGAAAATGTGTTCAAAAATATCGTTTTTCCCCTTACGACCTCCGTCGCATTGTTCATGTGCCCATATATGGCATGTCATACATTGAATCATATCTTCTACTGATTTCGTGACATAAATGGTACAATACCAATAACCTTCTTGTTTAGTGCTTAACTTTCTTTTCTTCCTTTGCATGGGTTGGGCATTTCTTCTACATTCAAGACTCTCTTTTTTGTTTTCCGTTTTTCTGCATTTTCTTCTCTTTTGGCTTTTCTATCCTTTGCCATTACCAAATCTGCTTTATATGGACTGATGAACAAAATTACACCTTTTTGTGGTCCTTGTCTACTGTTTTCTGTGCCTCTCGGAATCGGAGAAAGCTTCATAATAGAATTTTCAATAGCAGTGCTGGCTTCTGGTACGGTTTGGGTTTTGGTAGCTGCTTGTATGGTGGTTTCCGGTACGGTTTGGTTGAGGTGGCAGCTGGTGCAGTTTGGGTTGTAGTGGCTGCTTTTGTAGTGGCTTCTGCTACGGTTTGAGTTGTAGTGTCTGCTGATACGGTTTGGGTTGTGGTTGCTGCTTGTATGGTGGCTCCCGGTACGGTTTGGGTTGTAGTTGCTGGTACAGTATGGATTGTGGTGGCTGCTGGTACAATTTGGATTGTGGTGGCTGCTGTTACAGTTTGGATTGTGGTGGCTGCTGGTACAGTTTGGATTGTGGTGGCTGCTGTTACAGTTTGGGTTGTGGTGGCTGCTGGTACGGTTTGGGTTGTGGTGGCTGCTGGTACAGTATGGATTGTGGTGGCTGCTGGTACAGTTTGGATTGTGGTGGCTGCTGTTACAGTTTGGGTTGTGGTGGCTGCTGGTACGGTACGGTTTGGGTTGTGGTGGCTGCTGGTACGGTTTGGGTTGTGGTGGCTGCTGTTACTGTTTGGGTTGTGGTGAATGCTTATGTGGTGGCTACCGGTACGGTTTGGGTTGTGGTGGCTGCTGGTACGGTTTGGGTTGTGGTGGCTGCTGGTACGGTTTGGGTTGTGGTGGCTGCTGTTACTGTTTGGGTTGTGGTGAATGCTTATGTGGTGGCTGCTGGTACGGTTTGGGTTGTGGTGGCTGCTGGTACAGTATGGATTTGTGGTGGCTGCTGTTACAGTTTGGATTGTGGTGGCTGCTGTTACAGTTTGGGTTGTGGTGGCTGCTGGTACGGTTTGGGTTGTGGTGGCTGCTGGTACGGTTTGGGTTGTGGTGGGCTGCTGTTACTGTTTGGGTTGTGGTGAATGCTTATGTGGTGGCTACCGGTACGGTTTGGGTTGTGGTGACTGCTTATGTGATGGCCTCCGGTACAGTTTGGGTTGTGTAGTGGGTTTAGGCACGTTTTGATATTCATGTTGAGACATGTTGCTTAAAAATTACTTTTTTTTGGTGGCGGCAAAGGTAGATTCAGGAACTAAATCCTTATCATCGGGCCATATTCCTGTGGTTCTAAATCCTCTCATAGCTTTAGAAAACGTAGCCGATATTGAATAGGCTTCACATAAGAGATTGTACACTTGAAAACTGTGTAACATCTATTCCGGCGTTAAAACGAAGCCAACTTTGTACGGCTTGCAAGTAAAAGTTTTGCAATGGTCCTAAAAAGACCGATCTAAGGGCTGCAATCGACATTTCGTATGAGCAAGAAGCTATAAAATTACGATACCATTTTCACGAGCTATGTTTAACGCTTCAAGATATTTCCATCTAAAAGCAGTAATAGCTTATTTTCTTTGTTGGTTTTTCCCACTATAGAAGTGATTTAACCAGTTCACAATTAACTCTGAATTTATTTAGCCACTATCTGAGATCTGAACTATACTCCCTGGTAGTGCACCTATATTAAAATCAGTCACCATCCTTAATCTATTAAAAATTATAGGATGGTGAAGGCACTTGTTTCTTCCCTTCAATACCAGGACTTTTTGACATCTATTTTTGCTCGGTATAGAATCCAGATTCATCGACATTGTATATTTTTGTTACATCCTACTTATTGTCTTCAACTACTTTTGTTAAGATGCTTATAAATTTTAAACATTTTCTTTGTTGAATCCTTTAGCCTGCGCTAAAAACGTTTACTAAGGTTCTCGGTATGCAATATTGGGATGTCTTTTTTGAAGCTAAGTATCACTTCTTCCCTGCCACTTCCTCATTTTTGTTAAAGTTGTGAGCCAAATCGTTTTGTTCGGCTAGTTGGCACGCCAATCGGCGGACCTCATTCATGGACAGGCCGAACATGCACTCCTCCAAGTAAAAAATGTTTTTAACAAGGGCATTTTTCATTTCTGATAAATCACTGTTAATCTCCCAAAAGCTTTGATGTAGTTGTTTACAAAAATGTTGGAAGGGTTGAAATGACATTTTAAAGTCATCTCTGGAACACCATATTGCCTGCAGCACTTATTAAGTCATAAGTCACAATTTCTAAATGCAGTAATTGCCATAGACATCTTCTGTTTGGTCCAGAACATTGTCTATTGTTTCCTAAATTGGACCGGTTCAAATTTGGCAACAACTCTCTGGTTCAATATAGGCAACTCCAATGCATGAAACAAGTTACGCAAAACCTAACCATAAAGTCGTACTTAGTAATATCTTATAATACTAAAATGTACGGTAGACTAAAAGTATTATAGTGTATATAATTAATCATAGATCAACTCATATTAGTTTCTGTAGTATCGTTAGGTATATACAAAATTACATCACAACGCTTGAAAACTGAACAATCTACACTGAGGCTGCAATGGCGGACACAGAATGTTGTCAGCCGGGAAGGAGGTCCGTCTATCTTTATATATTCATTCCATAGTTCACATATTAACCATGCGATGGCAGCAATCATTACTGGTTTCTAAGATATTATCCCGGTCCAATTTAGAAACCGGTTAGTTATAGGCAACTCTCCCCTAAATACTAATTTGTTCACAAAAGTATTCGCAGCTTATATAATATCCTCACTTTACACTCCTAATTAAGTGTGGAATTAAGTGTTCGTTTGAACTGAGCGTCTTAACGTAGCTGATCGGCCGACAACGCTTGCCGCTTAACCCTGGTCAATTCACTTGCATACCCTCCATCCAGATTTCCAGGCTTTCGAGACATAACGTCTGCACCGACGGTAATAATAACATTATATTTTTATTTTGTAAGTTTAATTGTAATAAAAGCAATATAACCATGGATGGATACACAATACTAATATTTCACAACAATCACTGGCATCGAGGAAGGGGTAGGCGTGTGGTACAAAAGAATTAATCTGGTCAGGACCAAAACCAAAAGATATCCCTCACTTTGAGCTGAGAGAGAGAGAGAGAGAGAGAGAGAGAGAGAGAGAGAGAGAGGAGAGAGAGAGAGAGAGAAATCTTATTCTACGTCTAGATTCATAGTCTAAATGTGATAAATTTTACTACTATCGTGCTAATCCAAATAATATTACCAATAAGAATGTACCTATTTTTGTTTTGCATTTACACGCTTGAATTTGACACGAACATTCGGGCGGGTTCCAGGGATATATGCTTATTCTTGTTTCAACAATAAAATAATACATATATCTAAGATAAGCTTACTGCCATTCCTAAACTGCTAAGAATGTCACCATGCGTTATATAATTAATGTATATTGTCAGTACGCCATAGTTGGATTGTGACTGAAATCGTAAGAGAAATTTAACAGATTATCTTGGAATGTTGAAGTGTAAATTAAATCTTATTAAAACGGTTTCACTACAACACTATTAATTCAGGGTGCTACAACACTGTAACTTCAAATCTAAAACGGATCAGGAGTGTTTAGAATGTCATAGAAAAAATACGTGAAGATAATCTTATGTTTTTCAACAGGATATTGTGTACGAACCGTTTGCTAACTGCTACTAATAATATAAATATTTATGGACAATTTAATTTGATATTTTTTTATTTGAGATAAACGCTATTTTCATTTATTATACATATTCTCCAAATAATTATCTATATCTCTATTGTATTATTCAAATATAAGATTCAATTAAACGGTAATTATGTTGGTATATATTTGGTTAGCGACTTATCTAATTGTACTGAGATATTTATGTGGTTATAGCCCTAAGGTCAATAAATTGACATAAAAAACAACATTTTAATTAATTAATTAATTAAATTAGCAGTACTTTAACGTACGTTAATGTAAGTTTAGTATACAGTTTTAAAGTCGAGAATTTTAAACGAAATTATTTTACCTTAATGGAGGTCAACATATTCCAAAATTGTTCTTGACCGCCTTAATGCTTGTATAGGGATGATCACCCTGTTTAAAAAAAATGAGTTGTTTCATGTTGAATGTAACGTTTGGAAGCCTTTTTATTACAGCTTTGTAAATTACATTATCCATAATTATTTCAAATAAAAAGGTAGATTTTGTGCTTTTTTTATTTATTTTTTGAGTTATAAGTTAAACATACCCATTAAATAATACTTATAAAACATATTCTTTAAATAAACAGATTACAAATATTTATATAGATTTGCTGACAAAATGTTTACTGTTGCAAATCAGACGTTGTAGTATTAGGATTTCACTAAAATTTATTTACTATCCACGTAACAGTATAAATAATAGGTAACCTAAAATGTAAAATTAAAGATCCTGCTTTGAAAATAAACGATTTTATGTGAACACTGAATAGAGCCTGGATCTGCAGTATGAAACTTGACGAGGGTTCGTCATAAAGTGACTTCACATGTTTCTAGTGAGTAGTCGTAAAAGAAATGGTAAAATAAAGAATATCGGTAGTTTATTGGTCGTAATTATCCACTAGACTTGAGCTCTTCCGATTCGCAAATTCTTTTTCTTAGCAGTTTAATTGTGCACATATCATATTATGTTGTATGCAGTTATTTAACATGCATAATTTATGGTATTCAAATTTGAATCCTATATTTATAGGATAATGATGTATGTGTTGGTTACTAGTTGGTAACGTCGATTTCTCATGCAGCTCCTTAACTACATTTCCTTTGTAGTTATACCCCTTTGTACAACTGATGTAGGTATTACAACGCTTCCATTTCTTTCTGATCTCGGTTTGCTGGTCCTGATCATTTTAATTATATGGCCTTCAGATTAAGAATTTATGCACGTATTTCTTATCAATATAGTGTCCATCTTCACTGGATCCTATCACTTGCTCAATAAACGTTTCTCAACCCGTGGTTGTTTGTTTCGTAGGAATATATTATCGGACAGATTATTTATTTTGGCTGTGTGTTGGCCACACTGTTTTGTCGTTTTCATTCTGTTTGCTGTGGTCATTATTAGTGAGTCAAGATAGAATTTCATGAGAATTAATGTTTAATATCATAAACTACAAGGACTCGGAATTTTCACTTAAATTTGGTTTTTAAGTAACGTTTCCAATTTTAAAGAAATTTGAGAAACAATTCTTAATTGCATACCTTCTCACCCTTAAGGACATCAGAGAAGAGGACTCAAATTTGATTTGTTTCTGTAAAAGTATCAGATTCAAACATACTTATGCGTCCTTTACTCAGAAGAGGCGCAAACGTCCATTTAGGACTACGTGCTGAGACACTCGTCTTTTTCCCTCGAAGAAAATATCCCCAATGCTATGACATGATATAATGACCATCTCTACCGGTGTATTAATGTTACATAATATTAGTGCGATGACTGTTTCCATACGCTACAGATCATGAACGTTGTATTTAATATTTTCTTAATCTTTGTTTTATGGTTTACGTGAATGCAACTCTCTACTGTCTTACTTATGCATTAAAAATTCTGCCCGCTTCCAACACAGAATCCATATATATATATCGAAGTTATATAGTTGTTCCTTCCCCAAATTTCTAAAAACTCTGCATATTTTAGAGTGATGTGAAATACATCAAAACCACTGTTAGCTCATAATTAGTATATGTCTAAGCTTGCATCAAGAAACAATAAATACTCAGATAACAATAAATTATTATGCTTTCTTCCTCTTTTATATTGCTAAGCCTAAACATTTCGTGTCGTCCGTAGTCTATATTCATATCTAAATGTAAAGGAAATCAATTACTTTTTTACAGTTTATGTTTAATATATCATTGAACTCGATCGTTATATATATGCCCTTGCAGAGGTCTCTGGATCGCCAATGACGATAACATAATCAGAATTTTACCTTGCTAGGTTGAGCTTATCCGAAGAAATTTACTGGCATAAACAACGGATAGAACAGGCTAACGTTATATTTTGTTGGTATATGCTGTTTATCGAATATGTTGACAAAATTAGTTGCATTTAATCCACTATAAATCATGGTTAATTATCTTAATAGGGTAATTAATGGTAATCATTAGCCAACACACACCAAATATTAAAAAAAATTTAATATCTGCCCTTGCAGAGGTCTCAGAATCGCCAATGACGATAACATATTCAGAATTTTACCTTGCTACGTTAAGCTTATCCGAAGAAATTTATTGGCATAAACAAGGGATAGACCAGGCTTACGTTATATTTTGTTGGTATATGCTGTTTATCGAATATGTTGACAAAATATAGTTGCATTTAATCCACTATACATCATGGTTAATTATCTTAATAGGGTCCTATAATCATTAGCCAACACACACCAAATATTAAAAAAATGAAGCTATTTAGTAATATAAGTTTTTACAGTCGTTCCTACAAATAAAGACTGACGGAAAGATATTCTTTAAATAACCGTAAAAATTCTATGATGGTTTTGTATGATGGCTATTGCAGTTTCAGGCAGGTTTAATACTCATTTAATGGATGTTAACTACTTTGAAAACAAATGTATGGTTTCTAAATATTCTTAATATATAGCAAATATCGATATTGTAATACGTATGGCAACATTTTAGCATTTTCCTAGGGACATTATGCATTTGTAATTAATCATCTCAGTTTTGAAGATAACTTATGAAAATGTTTGGGCGTAAATTTTACTTCATTATTACATATAAATACTCATCTTTAAATATAAGCTATTGTATCTCTATATATTGAACCGTAAACGAAGGTCAACTGTGAAGACATTGAATAGAGCGGGAGACACCATCATCTACTCTAATAAGTAATTGTCGAGTCCTTAAGAATTTATTTGTTGAAGCAAAGCTTTGGCCGTAAACTCAACTCTTTGGCAAGTCTCAATTCATTGTTTAAAGTTTACTAAAACTAATTATGTAAAAATACGTAACACCTAAAAAGGACAGACACTCTTAAACAAAAGAATGATTAAGAAAGCTTTACGCATTAAATTTATTGACATGTTAAACGTATGTGGATTCCATGCTATTGTGAATATCGATAATTAAAAAGAATTTGAAAGATTTGGCAAATGAAATACTTTAATAACACATACCTTCGTTAGATAACGAGAAGACGAAAGGAGTATGTAGGGGATATATTTGTACTTTTCTGAGTTATAGGTTTTAAGAGGTGTTCTTAGAAGGTCCTAATGAGCGAATAAACCACCACTGGTTTCTTTTAATAGCGGGAAAAATTAAAACCACTTTAGGTGCATTTTATATAATTTATATACATATATTTTATATATATATATATATATATATATATATATATATATATATATATATATATTATATATTGAACTATTTTTTATTATTTAGACCTATGGACTTATTCTTATCCATGTACTAAAGTTTATGGCAAGGCCTAATACGGTATCAATGAGTGTATAGCTGTTATATTTATGTTTGATTAGACCGTTTATCCAAGTTTTGAAGAACAAACCCTTTTTAAAATCTTGACTGTGATGTGCTCGTCACCAAGTGTTTAGTTTTGACTTTTTAAATACTCATGCATATTTTAGTATTCACACCATAAGTGAGTAATAAAAACAGGTACTCAAGATACTTTAATTCCGATTAGGCATTTTACAGCCTAAATATTCTTGATTTATAGCCAAAAAGAGTTTTTTTATGCAGCAATAAAATATAAAAGAATGCATGATTCTACAACGTAATTTAATTTATAAGGCAGATAAGAAGAGAACAAATCCATTTCGTTGGCAACAGTCCAGCGCAATAATGTTGTAAGATGAGAAATTGAACGAGATAATGTCTTAAAACATTAATCTTCATTGCGATAGAAATAAGAACATTACCGGCATTATGAAGTTATATAAATATTCTTAAATTTTTTGTGGATTTTCTGATAATGCTTGTGTTAGTCTAATTGTATTTTTTCTTTCTAAAACTTCTCATATTGATATTCAAATTCAAATTCGTTTATTAAGAATAATATTTACATTACAGGTTTCCCAATTACAATGCAGCATTAAATTATATAATTAATTAAATACAGAGAGAATACTATATACACATAAGTATATAAATTTGCATAACAACGTAATATAAATTAACAAATTATAGTAATAATAACAAGAACGATATAATAGATAAATGGTAAACAACGAACAACAACTAAGTTAAAATACTAAATAACAACATGACCGATTTTATTGAAGAAGATGACAAAATACAAACTATCAAAATGTTTTTATAGAACTTGATAATCGATTTGTACATGCAAAACTACAAATATGGAGATTACCAATAAATACTAATCAATGCAATTTGAAACGTTTTTGATCAATATTCTTAGAGAATTACAAAAAATATCCACATTTAGCGGCAAAGCATTGTGAAGACCAATCATTACATTGATTGGCGAGTTGGCAGCCCGGCTGGTACTAGAGTAGCGAGAAGAGAACAACAAACGGTTTCGGTCAATCAGGTCAACGCCTCCTATCGAGTAATTAAAAATAACAATGTTATTCTGAGTTCTTTTTTAAAAACGCATAATAGAACATTTTTATGTTGAATTTTAAATTAGTCCTACTCCATTCAAACAGATTGTCAAGATCATTTTGCAGAATCTGACAATCAGAAATATTGTTTATACCTTTGCATATTTTCAAATCGTCTGCATAAAGTAAAAATTCACAATGTTTAATTGAAGAAGTGATGTTGTTGATAAATATAATAAACATAAGTGGACCTAAGTTGGAGCCTTGAGGAACTCCAGATCCCGGATGAAATTCAGAATACAATGTACCTTCATAAGTTAACATATTGAACTCTTTTGGACAGATAGGATGAAAAAAATATTTATCGATGAAGAAGATAACCCAAAATAATAAGGTTTTGAATAGTAATGTCAAATGGTCCACCTTGTCAAATGCCTTTTCAAAATTTGTGTTTATGACATCGATTTGACCTCCAGAATCTAAAGTTGAAATGCAGAATTCAGAAAAATTGACTAAGTTTCATGCGATAGATCGACCAAGAAAGAAGCCGTGCTGATGAGGACTAATGAAGCATTTTAAATTATAATTTCATTGCTTAGAAATTAGAATTGGCTATTAACGTGTCCACAGTATCTTGTTCATGTTGTTAAGTCACAGTGAAGGGACAAAAGCATTATTTTAAACTGTGTATATATATTCAATATATAATTCAATTTATATATATAAATATATATATATATACAACTATATATTTACATATATACCAATATTACATAAATATAATTTTTTACTTACGTATAACATATTGCAAATTGCCCATAATGCTTAACTGCACATACCCAAAATGATACAGCTTAAGCAGTTAGAGTAATATTTCGTTTACTAATAAATTTAAAAAAGTTATCCAAGTTAAATAACCTAAAGTATAAAAACCCTGTAACAATTAATTCACGTTAGAGATTTAAAAAAAGTATTAACAAATCTAAGGAATGAAAGAATCGAAACTGGTTGAAATCTTAGTTTAAGTAATACAAAAATCATACTCTAACTTTACATATTGAAAATATTAAACAATAACATATTCATCTATATGTAATACAAGTTGGCTTATCGTGCCAATAATATTGTGAAAAAAATAAAGTGAAGAAAATGTCACATTAATAAATCTATACATTACTGGACAAAATTTATATAGGGCCTAGTATTTTCAGTTATAAATATATTTATAATGTGTTACTGATTTTTATCGAACAGAATAACAAATATAGAAGGTAAAAGAAATAAAATCGTAATTACTCTCTTATATTTTGGACCACACACCACTTTATTAGTGAAAAATTTAAAAGCAAAATAGTGATTTTTTATATTAGGAAAAATATTATTAAGTAACCAGATAATGTTGCCGCACTGTTCGGAAAGGCGTTATCGTGCATAAGCACAGAGGGCCTAAGGAGTTAGCAAAAGGAAAAACACTGTCTTGTAGAATAGTTTTAATGTACTAATAAATATTTAGGACAGGTCTAACATCACTCTACAACTCGGTGCAGGCTTTATATGTTATCCTTCCTCCGCCATATCAAAATTGACCCTCTGCCAAAGGAGACCTGGGCCGAGGTATAGGCCTGAGCAAAGAGTTTTCCCCAAGTTCTCCACACTCGTTGACATCAATCTGGAATCCATAGACTCAATCTTGTACCATCAGTGAATAGTACTACATTCCATTGCTCAATAGTCCAGTTGATGTGTGTTTGAGCAAACTCGATCTCATTAGTTGATGCATTCTCTTTAGAATAGGTCATTGGCAAGCCCTCTGCTGTTAATCTGGAAAACTAAGTCTTAAATGTATGGTTCTGCTTGTAACTTCAACGTTATGAAACCTTCATTAAAAAGATCTGTTCTCAGCTCTACTTGTAACCCAAGGCCAATCCTGACCTTATTATCTGTTGTTGCTTCCAGTCTCCTGAAACCACTGAAAAGCTCTAATAACATACGTTGTGAACAACGTAGTATATGCTCAACGTACAACGCAGTAACCTCTCTGTATGATCTCCCCTGCTGCACTAAAATATTTTAGCGGCTCCTATGGGTGTCATGTTTAAGGCATTGCTTTAGCTGATCTCTCAACACAAGAATAAATTAAATTGTAGACTCTAAAACAACAGGATAGCTCTGAAAAATTTTACCAATGAGGTAGATTCAGCACAATAAGACGTATGAGCATATCTCTAAATTCCAAAATGAACTTTCTTCCTAATAAAGTAAGATAAAGCGTTAGTTTAATTGAACTAAACTTATCCTTTGTGAGATGGATGTGTAGTAAAGTTACAATGATATATATATCATATGTATCTATATATATATATATATATATATATATATATATATATATATATATATATATATATATATATATATATATACAAGCCGACTTGTTCACATTTAGTGTGTCTGTGTATAGTGTCTGGATTTCTTATCCAGTGGGGATTTTTATCCCTTCAATAACGACAGGTATGTCTATTTATATCTCCGTGGAGTTTAAATATAGCTCTTACCAAAAATATAATCTTAAATGCAAAATTAATTCCTGTCAACATTTAGCCATCATTGTTTCACAGAATTTGACTCTGCTATCAAAACCGTTTTCCGAAAGCTCCTGAAACAATTTCACCTTACAAGGATGATAATGGTTGTGTTTTAGAATTTATAACACTGTACAATAGCTTATATCGTGAAGGGCTGTAGCTCTCATTTATGTGAGTGGCTCTTCGACGACACTTTGTAATACGTGTGTGGATTTATGTTTGATTTTAGTAGATTTACGTCTACCACCTGTTTCACGGTTTTTTACACTGCCAGTTTCTTCAAAAAGTCTAACTGTTCTACATATTGTACACTTTGATAACTATGGTCTGTCCGGGAAACTGTCATTAAGTAAATATACAACTAGACAGTGTTGATAAGGCATGCGTTAGAACCTAATGTACACTGTACAAATTTTGTACTCTGTATCTCGAGATCAACTGGCTTACATAAAAAAATACAATTTCCTGTCTGAATGTACTTTGAAATTAAATTAGATAAGTTAAACAATGAATCGCTTTTACGTTGGAATGACAGTAGCCAATAACAACATTCACTTACTAAGAATGATGTAAAGGTAATTACTTTTCTAGAATAATACATAAACTGGAATATCCTATTGTTAAGATAACTGCTGCCAACAAACAATAACCAATTCATGCCATGAATGAATCAATGAAGACATTCTACAAATACTTCCGGATATTTTAATTAAAAAGAAAATGCTGCCATTTCGGGTAAGGTAAACCTTTTGAGGTCCGGTTTGCGGCATTGAGATCTACCATAAATCCCCGTCTACCTGCATGTCTACCAATAATATAATTTGATTTTCTTTTGTCTCCTTTTTGACTGAGTGAAAAACCTGACAACTAGATAAAGAATTATATATTATTGATATGGGTAATATTGATATACCAAGTATCATTGCTTTCCATAAATTATTAAAAAACTATTAAACTGTTCTGTAATATTTCAAGCACACTGCATATATACATATATTAACAATTTGTTATCTGGTACAATATTGCCTTTATAAATCGTTCTTTCTGTCGCACGATCTGGCCTTCTTTTTGTGGTCCATCATAAGCCACTCTCCTCTTGGAAAACCTAATATATGGTGGAATCTTAATCTTACTTTACTTGCTTGTGAAATCCATACTTTTTCACTCGTTAAAGTTGTAATTGATTTAAAATTAGAGTTATAGTTTTAAAATATATATATCATGACTAAATATATCAGATACATTTTCCAGAACCTTTAGTGTTTAATCAGTTATAATAGAGGATTTTACCTAATAATAGAGGACAAATTTGAAATATGTGTGGTGATTAAAGGTTGGCTATATTTGGTTGATAGGTTATATATGAAAGTAGGAATAATTTTTGAGTTTTATGGATATTTTAGAAGTCTATAAACATTCTATATGCAGCAAAGGGGTTTAATAAATTAAGATGGATCATTATGTGGTAATTTAATAGTAACGTAAAAATACTTTTACAAATTATATGCATTCAGCACTAAGAATTCTCACTACGCACGTAGATATGTTCCATTGATTTATTTCCCAATACATAATTTTGATAAGCCTTTACCTGATCATTATGTGGTAATTTAATAGTAACGTAAAAATACTTTTACAAATTATATGCATTTAGCAGTAGCACTAAGAATTCTCACTACGCACGTAGATATGTTCCATTGATTTATTTCCCAATACATAATTTTGATAAGCCTTTACCTGATCATTATGTGGTAATTTAATAGTAACGTAAAAATACTTTTACAAATTATATGCATTCAGCACTAAGAATTCTCACTACGCACGTAGATATGTTCCATTGATTTATTTCCCAATACATAATTTTGATAAGCCTTTACCTGATCATTATGTGGTAATTTAATAGTAACGTAAAAATACTTTTACAAATTATATGCATTCAGCACTAAGAATTCTCACTACGCACGTAGATATGTTCCATTGATTTATTTCCCAATACATAATTTTGATAAGCCTTTACCTGATCATTATGTGGTAATTTAATAGTAACGTAAAAATACTTTTACAAATTATATGCATTCAGCACTAAGAATTCTCACTACGCACGTAGATATGTTCCATTGATTTATTTCCCAACACATAATTTTGATAAGCCTTTACCTGATCATAATGTGGTAATTTAATAGTAACGTAAAAATACTTTTACAAATTATATGCATTCAGCACTAAGAATTCTCACTACGCACGTAGATATGTTCCATTGATTTATTTCCCAATACATAATTTTTATAAGCCTTTACCTGATCATTATGTGGTAATTTAATAGTAACGTAAAAATACTTTTACAAATTATATGCATTCAGCACTAAGAATTCTCACTACGCACGTAGATATGTTCCATTGATTTATTTCCCAACACATAATTTTGTTAAGCCTTTACCTGATCATTATGTGGTAATTTTAATAGTAACGTAAAAATACTTTTACAAATTATATGCATTCAGCACTAAGAATTCTCACTACGCACGTAGATATGTTCCATTGATTTATTACCCAATACATAATTTTGATAAGCCTCTACCTGATCATTATGTGGTAATTTAATTGCAACGTAAAAATACTTTTACAAATTATATGCATTCAGCACTAAGAATTCTCACTACGCACGTATATATGTTCCATTGATTTTATTTCCCAACACATAATTTTGATAAGCCTTTACCTGATCATTATGTGGTAATTTAATAGTAACGTAAAAAATACTTTTACAAATTATATGCATTCAGCACTAAGAATTCTCACTACGCACGCTAGATATGTTCCATTGATTTATTTCCCAACACATAATTTTGATAAGCCTTTACCTGATCATTATTATGTGGTAAATTTAATAGTAACGTAAAAATACTTTTACAAATTATATGCATTCAGCACTAAGAATCTACTACGTCACGCACGTATATATGTTCCATTGATTTATTTCCCAACACATAATTTTGATAAGCCTTTACCTGATCATTATGTGGTAATTTAATAGTAACGTAAAAATACTTTTACAAATTATATGCATTCAGCACTAAGAATTCTCACTACGCACGTATATATGTTCCATTGATTTATTTCCCAACACATAATTTTGATAAGCCTTTATCTGATCACAGAATAAATAATTACAGAAAATAATGTTCCAACTTTATAACTAATACCTATTAGAATTATATGTTATAGGAGCCATATAAGTTCCCGGTAAAACAAGCCGGCTACTGTATAATCAGCTGTAAACTTGGGCAACACATGGCTTCGACATTTGCTGACTCGACACAGTTTCCTCTCCTAAAAACGTAACTTTTACTTGTTCAAAACCTACAATGTTCTATAATATATATAACTATAACGGAAGAAACAAGAGATATTAGTACTGCCAGGTAATGCCACAATTTAACATTTCGGATGTGGTAACCTACAATGTTCAATAATATAATAACTTTAACAACAATAACAAGATATATTATTGCTGCCAGGTAATGCCACAATTTAAAAATTAGGGTGTGGTAACCGAAAGGATTCGATAATATATAACTTTAACGACAGTAACAATAGATCTCAGTACTACTATGTGATGCCACAATTTAACATTTCGGTTGTGGTTACCGAAAAGAATAAAAAATTTAAATAAGTTCAAATATTAATTTAAAAGTATAATTTTAGTTTCTAATTCTCAACAAATTGTCAATCTGTCACAGGAGGTATACTTAATTTTGTTAAATCTTCAGTAGTTATTGTATTGTATACAATGATACAATCGAAGATAAATAAAGGCTTTGTGTATGATTGTCCAGCTATTACAATACACAGATAAAATAATTAAAATTACCTTTGTTACTTGTAACTAATGGCCTAAAATAATATTTCACCTTCGTAAACGTATATAATAACGAGTCAATGATGATTCTAAATGCCATAACAACATTGAAGTAGGAAGATTTCATGAAGATTAAAACTGTCTTCCCCCCCTTACCATCAGTACAAATTATTACGTATTGATTTTAGGTTCAAATTGAGTAATACTTTATTGCACTTAATCACTGCAAAATCTATTAATATTACTTTTAGTCATATGTATGGTTAACTGCTTACTAATATGGAATTGGTTTTTCAAAGTTCAATGCAGGTATTTCCACGTCAATACTGTACGCTGGACTATAATATTCTCAGTAGCAAGTTGTTAAAGGATTTAGCGTTTTGATTTACATAATATTAGTCGTTTTATTAATTGTACTTGGTGATATATTTTTCGGATTAGACATTTTGAAATTTATATATAAATGTCTTTATATTTTATTAAATATTACTATAGTTATACTAAACTATACTAACTAGTAGTAAACTAACGTGTGTTACAAAGTAATTAAAAACTGTAGTTTTGTCCCGTTTATTACAAAAAAAATCCTTTTATAATCTTAAATGTGTCATATGTTTCTAATATGTTCATATTAATGGGTATTTCTTTACATATAGTCTAAATTAATGTTGATTTATTCGTTATAAGAGTATTCTTACCTTATTTATATAATCATTTTATACTAGCCTACTTTTAATGTTAACGAACCGCTTAGTGAAAGTTCAATTTATACAGTAATAAAAGTAACGTTGCAAGTTATATTTGGATTTCCCCACATATCTTTCTGTTTTCATCGGCTGTTATCATTTTGGATTTTTCATCGTTTTGATGGAATTCTTTTTATAATTATATTTAAGAGCGTATATATTGTAGGCATTCAACTGATAATATTAGATGCCTTTAATAATTTAAACTGTAACTTGAAAAGAATCAAGACCAGAGTAGGGAATAAACAGCTATTTCATAAAAAGTAGATATTTGATACATTAATATTAAATTCCACGATGAGACTCGACGTGACAAGATGACTGACTCTAGTACTATCTAGATTAAAGGTGAGCCCAATACAGACTTATTAATAAGTTAACAATGATATGTGTTACATTAATAATAAATTCCATGATGAGACTCGACGTGACAAGATGACTGACTCTAGTACTATCTAGATTAAAGGTGAGCCCAATACAGACTTATTAATAAGTTAACAATGATATGTGTTACATTAATAATAAATTCCATGATGAGACTCGACGTGACAAGATGACTGACTCTAGTACTATCTAGATTAAAGGTGAGCCCAATACAGACTTATTAATAAGTTAACAATGATATGTGTTACATTAATAATAAATTCCATGATGAGACTCGACGTGACAAGATGACTGACTCTAGTACTATCTAGATTAAAGGTGAGCCCAATACAGACTTATTAATAAGTTAACAATGATATGTGTTACATTAATAATAAATTCCACGATGAGACTCGACGTGACAAGATGACTGACTCTAGTACTATCTAGATTAAAGGTGAGCCCAATACAGACTTATTAATAAGTTAACAATGATATGTGTTACATTAATAATAAATTCCATGATGAGACTCGACGTGACAAGATGCCTGACTCTAGTACTATCTAGATTAAAGGTGAGCCCAATACAGACTTATTAATAAGTTAACAATGATATGTGTTACATTAATAATAAATTCCACGATGAGACTCGACGTGACAAGATGACTGACTCTAGTACTATCTAGATTAAAGGTGAGCCCAATACAGACTTATTAATAAGTTAACAATGATATGTGTTACATTAATAATAAATTCCATGATGAGACTCGACGTGACAAGATGACTGACTCTAGTACTATCTAGATTAAAGGTGAGCCTAATACAGACTTATTAATTAGTTAACAATGATATGTGTTACATTAATAATAAATTCCATGATGAGACTCGACGTGACAAGATGCCTGACTCTAGTACTATCTAGATTAAAGGTGAGCCCAATACAGACTTATTAATAAGTTAACAATGATATGTGTTACATTAATAATAAATTCCACGATGAGACTCGACGTGACAAGATGACTGACTCTAGTACTATCTAGATTAAAGGTGAGCCCAATACAGACTTATTAATAAGTTAACAATGATATGTGTTACATTAATAATAAATTCCATGATGAGACTCGACGTGACAAGATGCCTGACTCTAGTACTGTCTAGATCAAAGGTGAGCCCAATACAGTCTTATTATTAAGTTAACAATGATATGTGATACATTAATAATAAATTCCACGATAAGACTTTACGAGACAAGATGTCTACCACTAGTACTGTCTAGATCTAAGCTGAGCCCTATACAATTTGGTGGTCTTACTATTAAGTTAAACATTATTTGTGTTACATTAGTAATTAATTGCAAGATGAGACTCTACGTGACAAGATGCCAACCTCTAGTACTGTCTACATTAAAGTTGAGCCCAATAAAGTCTTACTATTAAGTTAACAATGATATTTGTAACATTAATTATAAATTCCAAGATGATTGTCGACGTGAAAAGATGCCTTCCCCTGGTACTATATACATTAAAATTGAGCCCTATACAGTCTTATTATGAAGTTAACAATGATAAATGTGTTACATTAATAGAAAATTGCAAGATGAGAATCGACGTGACAGGATGCCTACCTCTAGTACTGTCTACATTAAAGTTGAGCCCAATAAAGTCTTACTATTAAGTTAACAATGATATTTGTTACATTAATTATAAATTCCAAGATGATTGTCGACGTGAAAAGATGCCTTCCCCTGGTACTATATACATTAAAATTGAGCCTTATACAGTCTTATTATGAAGTTAACAATGATAAATGTTTCATTAATAGAAAATTGCAAGATGAGACTCGACGTGACAGGATGCCTACCTCTAGTACTGTCTACATTAAAGTTGTGCCCATTACAGGCTTAGTATTAAATTAAAAATTATATTTATTACATTAATAATAAATTCCATGTTGAGTCTCGACATGACAAGATGTCTTCCCCTAGTGCTGTATAGTTCAACGTTGAGCCCAATACAGTCTTACTATTAAGTTAACAATGATATTTGTTTCATTAATTATAAATTCCAAGATTAGACTGAACGTTACAAGATGCCTATCCCTAGTTCTGTATAGTTGAAAATTGAGTACAATACAGTCTACTATCAAGTAACAATGATATTTAACCTATAGTGCTGCCTAGTTCAAGGTTGATTAGATATTAGTATAAAGCTATTATTTATATTTAACGATATGATGTGACAACATGTCTATAGGTGGAATGTATCATAGAAAAAATATACCTATAAATCGTCAAGGATAACATTTCACAAACATTTTTCACCAAAAATAGTTACGATTTTCGTATTAAGAAGCTTTATTACATATCAAGAACCACTGGAAGGAGGTACCGTAAGGGTGCAATTTACCATCGTTTCTGTGCTGATTAACTCAACAAAACCTTTATTGATACTTAAGTTCCTTAATCAGCGGAGGGATTGTAAGCAGATTATAGATAGAAGTGATATCCGCCATATATTTGCATCATTTTTCAAAAATAAATCTTTTGTATTACATAGTAAATGTGGTGAAATAAAAGATCATTTAGGAGTGGCTTCCTTGCTCTATAAATTCTTATCGCATATAAATGATTACTTTCTGTTAATACTGTTAATAACTGTCATGTATTTATGTTTCGCGTATTTATAACCATTTGGGTTAATATACATTTATCATAATTTTAAACAGGTAAAGCATAATGTATGTAAATATTTTATAAACATTGGTTTTTTCAATTGCACATTATTAGTGGGGAAAAGGGTACCATGAACAATACATATAATATATTATAGGTAATATATTTGTAATGTTTTAAAGAGTGAATTAAATTTTGTAAAAATAGATAGTTCAAATATATTTTCCGTAATTCGTGTTTTACGGAAATTATGAAGACTAAACGTATAGTTTATCAGATAACACGAAAATGCATAGTAAACGGTTTACATCTATAAAAGTTTATATAATTGTGTTTTATAAGTATGATTGTGTAGTTGTGGCTTACAAATCTTAAGGTAAATTAACGTCTAGTAATAGTTAGTTAGTAAAACATTAAGTAATAATTTTTTAATCCTGATTTAAAATATATTTTTGTACATTATTTCAATCTACGCTAAAATTATGATATTCAAATAAAGAAAAAAATCAATTGTAATAAGGATAAAATCACATAAATACTTTCAGTTAGTTTCAGTAAATGTGGTTAAATCTTAATTTGTAATTTATTTTGTTGTAATGTATATAATTTGACTTATTTATAAAAAATAATACCGAAAATTTTTTCAAAATTATAATATTGATTAGAAATTTTTTTTAAGTTTTAAGAACGTCAGAGTTTTTGCCACCTACAATAAGTTATATGGACCGCATTCTATATTCATTAACTTTGTTGATCTATTCAGTAAAAATTAGGGTATTTTATTCTTACAAGTTTCATGAGGCGACCGCTACCACACAACATGCACCAGAAAATTTTGCATGTAAATACGATCAGTACATAGCTGTCTTGTCGCCAGAGTTTTGACATAAAAAAAAATGGTTTTAGTGGTTTTGCTGTGCGTATATACACCAATGAATGTTTGAATAATTGTGAGCAAGGTATTATTTATTTCATAATTTGATTATTTAGCATAATTTAATAGTAAACGTTTAGGTCCGAATTTTGTCTATTTTTAAAAATAATTCACCTATATAAACAATATGAAATTATCAAGAATTATAATACAAATTACTCTAAAACATAAAAGATATTGACTACTCAAAGCTTTATTAAATTCTCCAAACTATTTATACTAGAAAACAATTGACTATAAGGGAATAAATAGATTGCTTTTTTGAACTACAGATACCAAAAGGACCTGTGATAGTCTGATGAAGTTGAAGTGTTAGTTTCTTTGGAGACCGAAAACAACTTTGTCGGGACCTCTGTTTTGTCCTTTTGTTTACGAACCGTTTTAATTTGGCTTTATTGTGTCGTGACTTAGCTTGCTTCACCAATTTTATCTGGCTTGGATATATCATTTAAGAATATATGAAATATATGTCGTGGTGCCAAATAATGTTGCTTGTGTCGGGAATAGAATTATACTTACGAAACGTTTAACGGTGTTCTTTTTACCATTTACATACAATGTGTGTACGTATATATGAATGTCTAAAAAAGGATGTGTTAAACTTTGGGAATTATATATACAAATAAAATACCACGCAGGGAATTAAAAGGCCTTTACTATGTTCATGCACAATTTTCTTAGTAATCTATTAAAGGTCAAATATTTACTAAGAGGAATAATTTATGAGATCAGGTATATACATATATATATATATATATATATATATATATATGTATATACCTGATCTCATAAATTATTCCTTATATATATATATTATAAATTATTATATATATATATATATATAACACTAACATTTAAGACTACTAAATACATAGAATTAAAAAAATAAACCCATTTTATTGGATTTCGGAAGAATATTTACATTTATAACACTTAAAAATCTAATAGAATTTTTATGGCTTCTAGAAAACATTTACTTGCATATACTTGCATAAACTTGCTTCATTTTATTCTGCTTTCATTCTATAACTTTATGGCACTAAATTGAAACTTAGACTTTCATGGACAATTTTAAACATCTTATTTTGAATAGTATCTCAACTTTAACGACAACTAAATCAGAATGAGAACATTTTATGGACCCCAAATTAACTTTGGTATCGCAAACCAGCATTATGTTTCCACGAGTGAAACTAGTTTCAAACATGTTCAATGAACGAGGTAAGTGTGAATTCAATCGATCTATATCATTCAAATTATCTCGAAACTCTAGTACTATAACTTTAATATTTTTCTCTATGACAGTAAATTTGTATTTTAAAATTATTACACAATAAACTTTAGGAGGTTATTTTTTTAATTCATTATTTAGTCAGAAAAAATTAGGATACTGGATAATTTACAGTTCTCTCCTAAAAACGTAGATTATGGAACACATGTGAGAACTCCTGTTATATACATAACGCAAATATTTATATTATCTACTGTGCATATGTGATTAAATTTCTTGATAATATTAATATCTCATCAATTTAAAAATGATTTGTTTCATACATTATAACACATGTAAAAATGATAGCTGTGAATGTTTTATATCTAACGAATACATTTGCTTCTGCTATTAGTTATTTATTGAAATGTAATTCCCACATAGGCATAGTTTGTGCGCGGGAAGGGGAATATTACATGAATTTTATTAGGATGTTGCAAAATTATGCTAGTATTTGACGAATGAATGTAGAGCAAACTATTTATGCCCGTACTACCATATGTAGGCTAAGGTGCCAAGAATGTCAGGAAATCTGTTCATAGGCCTAATATATAACTTAGTACTTATTTTATTATATATACTTATTTATTTGGACAGTACAATGAAACAAAAACAATTTACAAATTTCTTGATATATTTAATCCCTTTAATTGGATTTTAGTATAGTAATTTGTCATTCTTAAAATTTTTATGTCAGATCCATAATTAAATGCCCTGGTTTATATAGGTTTAGATAAATATATAAAACAATCTCTCATTCCCCAATCCACACACACACACACACACACACACACACACACACACACACACACACACACACACACACACACACACACACACACACACACACACACACACACACACACACACACACACACACACACACACACACACACACACACACACACACACACACACACACACACACACACACACACACACACACACACACACACCAGTTTGACTCGTATCCACTCATGCGCGCACACATACAGGACAACCACTCAATAATAAGATAATAATAATAATTTTATTGCTTTTGAACCTATACATGCTATAGCAATTGTCAAGCAAGAAAATAGGCTAAAATTTTGAATTTCTATGTACATTTTTTCAAAGAGACAATATATTTGAGTATGACAAAACGTTGAAAATAAACAACAACTACATTATCTAGTGACTAAAGTATATTGATCTTCACGTGAAAGAAGAATTTTTATTACATAAATATTAAATTGCATACTATAACACTAATTTCTATGATCTATGAACGAAATTTGAAAATACTTGTTGAACATCTCGAATCTGCTATAATGATGACTTTATACAAAAATATTTATAATGAAAACTGTTTAGGTACCCCAAATACAAGATATTTTTTACACCATTCTCTTTTTCATTAGTAGTCTCAGTCAACGAAACCAAAAATCAAATAATAGTTTACTTTATAACTTGCATTTATGGTAAAACTTCAAGTTAAGCTAACAAGTCCAAAGCTTTATATAAAATCAACCAATAAAGGAATGTGATTTCATCACATGCTTTTTTAAGTTACAGGAATATATCATATGGATAACCTACTTAGAAACTATTAGTTCTAACTTATCCCTTACTAAAGTCATTTTTCGTTTTATTTTACGTACATTATTAATCATTATTTTAGGGATTACAGGTTATTCCGATTAAAGAAATGGTAGATCAATAGAACTTCCTAATAGAACTCATTTGATGAGAGAGCTTCTTCATATAAAGTCACTTTGAACTATTAACTTTGTTCTCTAATAAAATAATGTATATTATCGGTTCATACTTTGACTTACGAAACGTTCCATTTCTTTACATGAAATTTTAAGTTTTCTAATATGTTTGCAAATAAAAATATTAGTTGCTTTTGCTTACGCCTTACTTACAAATATGTTACATAGTAAAAACTTCAATACACTTAATAAACTGAACAATGAAAGCACTAAAGAAAGAATGATGACGTCATTAACAACTTAATCGCGGAAGTTACTCTTGTTATATTAACTAGTAAATCACATCCTTGCTGGAACTGTAGTAATGAACTGGAAATTTAATTAAGGCTCACGATCTAAATGTACGAATTCTATTGCACAATACTTTTGCAGATAATTCAGAATTAGATTTCTACAGGTAAAAATGTACGTAATATATGTATGCAACTACATATAAATACACTAATAGGACTGATCCTCTTGAAGGAACATTTTAAGAATACCTAGATTGCGAGCTGAGAGCGCATCATGAATCAAAACTAAATATAATACTGTTCACCACATTGGTATAGTTCATAGATACTGTTAGCTACTACTATATGATGCTGAAGACTTACTATAAAAATGTAAATTACGTTTTATTTATCACAAAAAATATATTTACTAGATCTATTTTATTAGGTAATAGATTCTAACAACTTTCTTATAAATGAAAAATAAATTGACTTTACAACACTTCATTAAATTAAATTATAAATGTTATTACGAGTCTAATAAAAGTAAAATAATTTAAAGCATTTTTGATTTTGCATGTGGTTTGAGGTTTTCAAACTTTATCTGGTAACAAATTACTTAAAGATGACTTCCGAATCACAACCAATGGCCGGCAGCCGAGCTGCTTGAAATGACAGGACCGTTTACCGGTCACCCATCCTAGCAGTAGCCACTCTCGACGTTGCTTGATTCGATTACCTTGTAACAACCTACTGTGGTTAGATTAACTGGCCACTGACAAATATCTTCCGAACGAATAATTGGATACTGTTGTTTGAGGTAATGTTATAAGGTACAATAAAAAATTAAAACGATAGCTTTTATCTTAATATTTCGAATACTACAGGTAACGATATATGTCCCATTAAAGCAGAGAAAATCTTTATACAAGCTAAATCGCAGAAACATAAAAGCGAAAACGAATAAAAGCAACATAGTATTTAAAAATATACAGGTCTATCACGAATCATAATAACACTCCATTCGTTCAGGCACTCGTTCAGTAACTGATTCAGTTTTTTATATATTGATAGAGGATAGGTCGTAGTAAATGATCCAGTTTGTTGTCTATTGATAGAGGTCAGGTGGCAGTAAGTAATCCAGTTTGTTACCCATTGATAGAGATCAGGTGGCAGTAACTGATTCAGTTGGTTATATATTGATAAAGGTCAGGTCGTAGTAACTGATCCAGTTTGTTGTCTATTGATAGAGGTCAGGTGGCAGTAACTGATTCAGTTTCTTATATATTGATAGAGGTCAGGTCGTAGTAACTGATCCAGTTTGTTGTCTATTGATAGAGGTCAGGTGGCAGTAACTGATTCAGTTTGTTATATATTGATAGAGGTCAAGTCGTAGTAACTGATCCAGTTTGTTGTCTATTGATAGAGGTCAGGTGGGAGTAACTGATTCAGTTTGTTATATATTGATAGAGGTCAGGTCGTAGTAACTGATCCAGTTTGTTACCTATTGATAGAGGTCAGGTGGCAGTAACTAATCCAGATTGTTACTTATTGATTGAGGTCAGGTGGCAGTAACTGATCCAGTTTGTTTCTATTGATAGAGGTCAAGTGGCAGTAACTGATTCAGTTTGTTTTCTATTGATAGAGGTCAGGTGGTAATAACTAATACAGTTTGTTTTCTATTGATAGAGGTCAGGTGGCAGTAACTAATCCAGTTTGTTACATATTGATAGAGGTCAGGTGGCAGTAACTGATTCAGTTTGTTTTCTATTGATAGAGGTCAGGTGGTAATAACTAATCCAGTTTTTTACCTATTGATAGAGGTCAGGTGGCAGTAACTGATTCAGTTTGTTTTCTATTGATAGAGGTCAGGTGGTAACAACTAATCCCGTTTGTTGTCTATTAATAGAGGTCAGGTGGCAGTAACTAATCCAGCTTGTTACCTATCGATAGAGGTCAGGTGGCAGTAACTAATCCAGTTTGTTTTCTATTGATAGAGGTCAGGTGGCAGTAACTAATCCAGATTGTTACCTATTGATAGAGGTCAGGTGGCAGTAACTGATCCAGTTTGTTTTCTATTGATAGAGGTCAGATGGCAGTAACTAATCCTGTTTGTTACCTATTGATAGAGGTCAGGTGGCAATAACAGATCCAGTTTGTTTTCTATTGATAGAGGTCAGGTGGCAGTAACTGATCCAGTTTTTTGTCAATTGATAGAGGTCAGGTAGCAGTAACTGATCCAGTTTGTTTTCTATTGATAGAGGTCAGGTGGCAGTAACTAATCCAGATTGTTACCTATTGATAGAGGTCAGGTGGCAGTAACTGATCCAGTTTGTTTTCTATTGATAGAGGTCAGGTGGCAGTAACTGATCCAGTTTTTTGTCAATTGATAGAGGTCAGGTAGCAGTAACTGATCCAGTTTGTTGTCAATTGATAGAGGTCAGGTGGCAGTAACAGATCCAGTTTGTTATCTATTTAAAGAGGTCAGTTCTAACTGTTTAACTGTATTCAAATCAACTGTTTAATATTCAATGTAGTTGGATTTTGTATAAATATACGGGTATAACGTTTTATTTCTTAAATGGTTCAAAGCTTATTTTTTAGTCAAAAGTAAGGGTTCTAAACAAAAAAGTTTATCAAAAAGCATCCTAAGATGTGTCTGATAAGATGTATGTATGAGAATTAATAATAGACTATTATATTAAAATGTGTTAAGGGTAAAAATATACAATTTCAGTTTAAATAATCATGAATGTAAATTTGTTTGATATGATGTTTGCATGCACTACAGGTACTCTCAAAATACCCTTTAGTTTTTTCTCAATCAAGAAACCTTCTTGGCTCGTTTTAGAATATATTTACTCTAACGCTCTCCACTAGGATGACTAATCTTCGGTGGCCTTTGTATTGTTGTAGGTGCGTGATTTTCTTGGATTAACGTTACTTTTACCCAAACTACATATTTTGGTTTTGATATTTAATTTCCATAACGAAGAATACAATTTACACCATAGTGTAGCCTATTCTGGACAAGCCAGTACTGGTATTAAAATGTTTTGTTACACGTGACACGTACGTGTAGACATATATGGTTACAAGATATGGCAGTAAATTACACTCGTATATGATGCACACTCACACATGGCAAATTACTTTAATAATAGGACAACAGACCAAATGTTTTCATATTACGTTGTACTTTAAAACTTTGACCAGTTTTTTTGGTCTAAGGAAAAGCTCTTAGGGTCTGAATTGTGAATTGGTTTAATATGTTGATCAGTGCAGAACTCCCTACAATTCGTTTTGTTGAATCCTGAAAAACTATTGAGTTATTTTTAATAGCCAAAAACTAACAATTTACTAGATTAAGTTTTGAAATTGTTATGTTTAATAATTACGCTAATAAGTAATATTTTCTAAGTTTCTGATTCTATATCTGCTATATATTGTTGTTACCTATACGAATCATTAGCTTTTTTATTTCATCAATAAAACGTCTTGAAAATGTTTTAGCTATTGACACTATTTATTTCTTGGTGATATATTTGGTTTTTTTCATTTAGCTTGACTAAGAATAATGTTCAATTGATCACGCCATGAAATCCTCTAAGAACATGTTTACAATAAATGTTTAAATTACCGCTAAAAGTATATAAATAGGGCTCTATAAAAGTAATAGGTCTGCACAAAAAGATTGAAAGGGAGGGAGAACTATTTATGATGTAGCTTTCAAATAATTTGTATTAGCTGTTTCCGTTAAGGAATTCCTTTGAGTTTCACAGCCATTCGTATGACATTAATACAATTTTTGCTGGTGTTTTGCCGGAAAGTGAGCTCTCACTTCTGATAACAGATGGCTTTTTGTGATGATGACTATTGAATGTATCTCTTGCAAAGAAATTAAACATAAAATGTCCACCTTTTACACATAACGGACCATCATAATAATCACATAGATTCTATTTGATTAACGGCTTATTAATAATACAATATGTTACATATTAGGATATGCCAGAAATCATTCATAGACGTATAAAACGTGAAGGACCCATTTGAATTTAACTTAGGAACACAAGAAAATATTAAACACAAAAACTCTATGGTTCTAAACTGAATACTTATTCTTGTCACACTGTTTTTGGATATATTAACAGTAAAATTGTATTTAAAACAATATTACTTTTCCGTCATACAATAGAAAGTATTTTAATCTTACAACAGAGAAATGGTCATTAGTAAAAGCCAAATTCCACATTCCGAAGAACGTGCAACTTCATCTTCTTGTTTTCTTAGAAATAATGTTCCACGTATAACTTAAAGACTATTGATAATTTCCATATTTAAATAGACATATGATAGAGGTTTTTCACACACTCAGACCAAATCTATGTACAACAATCGTTTTATATCTACATATTTATATATATTTATATATATATATATATATATGTATGTATATTTCTTATATATAATATATATATAAGATATAAATATGGGGTTTCTAGACCACTTTTCGGTGCAAAAGAAGTTCAATATAAATTTTTGTTCAATGTACCACAAACGAATCTGTAAATGACAAATGAAATTTAAACCGAATCTATAGATGTTTGCCAAAATTCCACGTACAAATATCCCAAAATGTCTATAAATATCTATACTTATGATTAAAAACTGCATATTGTTCTATTACGAATTTCCGAAGTTTATGATGCCGATTTAGAAATCGATTTATTGTTTGTTAAACAAGATGACAAATATCATTATGTTTTGATAACAGATTTAAATAGATTAGTTAGTTCTCAATTATCTAAACAAAAAGAAAGAAAATGTTTGTGTACAGTAGGAGATGTTTAAGCCATTTCTACAAATCTAGAGATTTAACACATCATTTGGAAATGTGTAAAATCATGAGGTTTGCAAGCCAACTATGCCATTTCAAGGTCAAAACACTACATTTTAAAATTATCAAAAGTAATTCAATCATCCGTACGTTATTTATATGGATTTTGAGAGTATATTAGAGAAACTTCCGACATTCAAGAACAATCCACAAAAATAGACTACAACCAAGATTTAGAAGGACATTCCTTATGGTGTTACTCTATATTTAGTGTCGAATGTAACCAATGGCATATAAAAACCTGTATGTTATCTCGCCATAAATGAGGAAGATTTGCCTAATGTTCCTACGAAATTGTTTGAAGAGCTGCATAAATTATCGAATTACATAGCTAAAAAATATAATTCAAAGAATATGAAACCTATGACATTGACTGTAGAAGAAGAAATTTTGTATCAATTCAAATCTTTGCCACGTTTTTGAGGAAATATTGTAACAAGATACAGAGACAAAACCGGTAGAATGCGAAATAGATGCAATATTAAACTTGGAAATGAAGAATCTTCAATGAAACAAGCTAGGAAAAAAAATTTCAAATGATTTAATAATTTTGACGACAACTGTATAGCGAGTCTTATGTACAAAACGAAAATAAATAATAACAAGCCAATCTACATACGATTTTCAGTTCTTGACCGATCAAAATAATTGTTAATGTACGAGTTTTACTACGACAAACTTAAGAAATATGATCCAGATTCTAATTTATGTTACATGGATACATGATACGAGTGATTGTTCAAAAGATCATAAATGCTTCACTAGCAAAAAAAGAAAGTAATAGGAAAATTAAAAGATGAGTTAAATGGTGAAATATTGGAAGAATTTTGTGGATTGATATCGAAAATGTACTCGTACAAATGTCTAGACAAAAGTCTAGTTAGGTGTAAAGGAACTTAGAGAAGCGTTGTAAATAAATCAATAAATATTGGTAAGTTAAAGAGATGTTTGTTCGAAAATAAGGAAGAACTTCGTGAGATGATTGTAATAAAAGTTACAAACATGAATTGTATACGATAACAATCAACACACTAGCACTGAGCTCGAAAGATGATAAGAGAATTGTCCAAAAAAAATAACATCAAAACAGTACCGTAGATGACTTAAATAAAATTGGAAAATTTTACGAATAAATGGAAGAAGATTAAATTTTCTGTCACAAATGTAAGACAAAAACTAAAAATATCGTTTCTAAAATTGTTAAAACTCAAAATGGATTATATAGAATTGCTGCAAAATGTTCAAAATGTAAGAAAAATAACAGTAAATTTATACAGAATCCTGATGAAAAATCTGTTAAGAAGGAATTGAAGAATAAAGAAGAGATAGAGATTGAAGCTAAAGAAATTCATGCGCCAGTACGAAAAAATGTTTAAAGAGAAAAATTTGAATTTTGAAAAACTCATGGAATTGATGATTTATGGGCAGAAGATTTAGAGATAATGTCTAATTATTTGGATCAAAATGACGGATTAAAGTATATGTTAAATTCTAGTGATACTTTTTTCAAAACATGCTTGGTCAAGAGCTATTAACAGAAAAAACAGCAAGGATGTTTGAAAAGCTTTCGAAAATATAGTAATAGATGACATAAAGATCAATAATAAAACTCCAAATCATACAGATAAGGGTTTAGAGCTTAAAATAAAGAATTTAATGATGTTTTGAGGAAATACAACATTAAGATTTATCATACTGAAAACGAAGAGAAATAAAGTATTGTAGAGAGATATAACAGAACTCAAAATGAGGGAATGAAAGTTATTTGTGAGATTAATAAAAACTTTAAATGGATCGATATTCTTCAAAAATGTGTCACAAATTATAATAATACTGTTCATAGCAAGATCAAAATTAAGCCGAAAGATGTTATTAAAGATTCAGAAAAGGAGTTAGTAAAAACAGTTTTCAAGTATATTCCACCTGAAATTCACACGAAAGCTAAATTGAAAATTAATGAAAATGTAAGAATTGTTAGTAAAAAACAAACATTTTCGAACGAATATGATAACAATTAGCAAGAGAAATCTTTGTGAATTATCAAATCAATAACACAGATCCTGCAACTTATAGCATAAAATATCTAAATATTTAAGAAATAACTGGAAGTTTTTATGTATATGAATTGAGAAAGTCAAAGCTATAATTTTTTCTATATAAATGGAGGCCCAGAAGAAGTGTTCAATGAAGGAAATAAAAGGTCTTGAAGAACTTTATAAAAAACTATAACCAAAGATGGATTTGACTATAAGTGTAAAGTTTATCGTAATAAATATCATAAAATGAAAAGATTAACTTAAGAAGAAAAGGAATGTAATAGATGCAAGAATGTTAAAGATATTTAAGAATTTCATAATTACTGTACCGTTATAGTAAAGATAAAAAACAAGCATATTGTAAACAAGGTATGAAAGAAAAATTTTCTAGACCGGTTTATTGCGTATGTGGAAGAAAAATTAAACAATTCTATCATGTTCAAAGACATTTGCAAACAAAATATCATAACTCAAGAATTAAGTAAAATTTACCATCGTGTACTTTATATATTTCATAAATCAGTCGAGATTCTATCATATTTGTAGTAAAATTAACTGTTTCCGTTGTATAAAATATTCAAATATTCTTTTATTATTGGATTATAAAGATTTATGCTATTTGGATCACCAAATCTTAGTAAGATTTCTATTTCTAGGTAATCAATTTCAAGTTCTTTCAATCTTTTCGGTATTTCTCTTTTCTAGCTCTGATAACATAATAAAGATGTTCCCATATATGATTTTTCTTAATTAACACAAAAACGTGGTGTTTTTTTCTTTTTAAAATCTTTACAAACAAGATCTGATTTCATTAAATCCGTTTTTACACTTTGTTTTTCATTTATTTCCGTTTTTATTTCATCTTTAATTTGCAAGTGCTTTAGTTCATCTTTTAATTGCTTATTTTAATTTTTTAGTTTATATTCAGCATTTTTTCCTAATACTAGACAAAACGTCTTTTGTGACCCATATAATAAATTGCAAGAAAGAATTGAAAATATTGAGAAGAACTTAAGCAAAAAAATATCATATTTTTATATTGCTTCTGAGTATATTGTTCCATTAAGCGAATGTAAACTCTATTATTTAATCGTTTTGATGATTGCATTTTAGAAAATCAAGATGTCATTGAGGAATATTTCGTAATGTCTCGTCATAAAAATATATCCTCTATCTATCTCTCTCAATGCTTTACAAAGGTTGATAAACAAGTTATAAGAAATAATTTGAATATGTTGTGTGTTTTAAACAAGATGATCACTACACTAAAGAAATCTACTTAAGGAAGATGGTAAAGATTTTAAAGAAGTTGTTAACTAATTATTACTTAATAAATATGGGTTCACAAAATTTTTTTGATGTATTCCGAACGCAAATTAAAACAGAAACTATTCAAAATGTAGATGAAATTATTCGAAATAAAGTTAAAAGTTTGAATTTTAATAGTTTGAGAAATGAGTTTGGTAACTAGTTAGAAAGTTTATTGCAAATCCTTCCAGATACAAATATGTTTGCAGTCAAGATTGAAGATTTTAGAGCAGAATATGATAACAAAATTGCAAATTTCATGAGTTCAAATGAAGTTGCTGATAAAATAAAAAAATGTAAAAAGGAATTTGAAGATGGTGCAGAAAAAATATTTACCAATTTAATGTCTCATATCGAAAAAGCTGATAAAATTACTGATGCGATCAATGTTGAAAAGAATTATGTTAGTTTGGCTAATAAAAAAATAATTGTTGGAGTAAAACCAACAAATTGACAACCATAATATTGGTATTAAGGAACTAATTTTAAAACCTCTAAAATTATCAGAAAACATTGATATTGTTAATTTAAATAATCTCTTGCAGTTAAAAACGGCTTAGATTTTAAAGGAAAAAGACTTAGCAGCGTTAGTAGGGGAATTTTTCTGTTTAATGTTATCGTAAAAGAGCAATTAGATGGTCATATTAAAATTTTTGATGAACTGAACCAAAATTATGAGAATCATAAACAACATGTTAAAGATTTTACGACAGAAGTCAATGAAAAGTTAGAAGCCATAAATAAAAGATCAGTAGACGATGTTGGTGAAATTAATGAAAAAGTTATAAAACTTGTTCAAGATTGTAATACATATCAAAATAATATTAGATAAATAGTTATAAAAATTCAGGAAGGTTTTCATACATATCAAGATAGTGTTAATGAGAAATTAAAAAGTAATGGTGAATTGCTTGAAAGAATATAAAATAAAACTTTTTTTACAACTTGATAAAGTAAATAAACTAGAAAAAAACTTTAGTAAATTTAAACAAGAGGTTAATAAAACTGTTGAAAATATTGACAACAGATTTAAAGGATTAGGCGGTTATGATGACTACATTTCCTTATATAAATGGCACTCATATATTGTGTGAGGTGTAAGGCAAAAACTGTAACAAATGATATAAAATGTTATGCAAACATCAATGGAGTTAAGAGAATTTCTAGAAAATGTGCTGAATGTAAAACTAAAAAGAGCCAATTTGGAAAAATTTGATTTGAAATTTTTTTCTTAATAAATAGAGATGGCTGGATATTACAGTGATTTCCATCTTTTTATAATGCAACACGAACGAGATTTCAAAAAGGACCATTGGGATTATATTTCTCAAAAATATGAACTATCCAAAGATATGATGCGATTGTACATTAATAAGTTAAATTGGTATAACATTGCAAAATATAAATATTTGTCCTCAGAATTCATTAGAGAAAATATAAATTATCAATTGAAAGAAAATATGTCTCTTATTTGCCTTTATCAAAATTTGAGCACAGGAGTTTTAGAAAAATTTAAAGATACAGTTAATTGGAACAATATTATAGATAAGGGTTACTATCCTGTGCAAATTTTATTGAAATATGTGGCCGAAAAACTAAAAGCAGAAAATCTCGTATATGACGAAGTAGATCATAAATAAATGACTAAAATTTATATCCTTTCTTATAAAAACGCACATTAAATCAATGAAATCTTTCTTATACATGATGTTTAAAATTTCGTAACAAAAATTTTAAATATTTTCTTCATAATTTCGGGACTAAAAAAAGTATTCATGCGATATTGAGAGGCAGAGTTTAAAAATTGTTATCCAATTAGTAAACAACATTTAAATGAACCCAATAAAAGAACTGAGTTTAATATTGATTTTAGAGATAATTTTTGCTCCTCTAATTTCCAGTTTTATACTTCTGGAACTCTAACAAAACAAGATGGTCTAGTATATCTTGGAACAAATGATGTCAGATTGATTAATAATTTCGTGCCGTTTTTATTCTCTAAAATTTAAGTAAGAATAAACACAATAAAACACAAACACAACAAACACAATAACACAAAATATAAATATAAAAAACACAATAACTTGATAAAAGAAATTGAAAATTGTAGTCAATTAATTACTATTAAAATAACCATATCTTAATCGAAAAGTGATATATTTTCAAATAATTTTGAATCAACTTTTAAATTTGGACTATTTGAAGCGGTCTATGATTTAGCACATTTCGGCTTAGGATTCTTTGAAAATTAAAATTTTTCAATCTATAAAGGTGAATTTTACATTAGTTTCCTAAGAGCTGAAGATGATGATGCGATATTAAAAACAAAAACTGGAAATGATATACCACTTGATGGCAAAATTACAATTAACGAGTTTTTCATTAGAGTTCCAATGATTGATTATAAAACCACGATTAAAATTAGTTTGATTGATGAAATTAAAAAAGTTTAAACATTATGTTTAATTTTCTAGATTGGAAATGTATTAAGCAAAAATGTATTTCCCGAACAACTTATACATTCCATATCACAAATATTTATAGAAATACCTTCAATCGCAAGTTCATTAATGTTGTTTTTCAGACAGATAGACAGAATTGAATGGTTCTTATTATACAGATGAATTGCAAAATTTAAACATTTCCGGAGGTCCTTTCAGAATTAATATGTATCAGATGTATCAAGATTTTAAGAAAGTTTACTACAAAAATATGGAAATGTACTACAATCCCAAAGAATTTATAGCAAATAGACCTATTTATGTCAGTGATACAACAAAGAGATTGACAAATATTTCTGGTTCAAAAAACGATATAATTATTAATATGGATTTTAAAAATGCCGTTACTAATGTGATTTGTTATGTTGTTGTTAGTTATGAGAAACTTTTATCATATGACGTAATTAAGAACGATATTAGAGAAATTCAGTAAATGTTTTGTAAAATCGTCTTATTTTCCATATTATTCATCAGATTATTTTAAAACTTTACAGAATTGTTAAAGACATTTATAAAAGTATTTATTTTAATTTATATAAACAAGTTTTGAAAAAATAGGGACGATATTAGGAAAAAAACTATTCCAAGGTCATCGAAGACCTGAAGAATGCTCCTAACTACGAGTATAAACGTTGGACAGTAGCAATGCAGGGCAATAAATAAGTGGAAGTTGAGTAGATATGAGAATCCCAAGCTCAAAAACACGCATACTAACAACACTACACCAAAGACACAATCATTCGTTTTGTCTTTACATTTGAATAATCTGATTAGAAAATTGGAAAATGGAAGTTCAAAACAAACAAAATTTGTCACAGAATTTAGAAAAAAGAATAAAAATTTGTCCTTATCTCTTAGAACCATTGGAAACATTAGTATACTTTTCAAAGAATACATTAGGTTTTTAGGTATAAATACAAAAATTTATTATGAAAAGATATTACCTGTATTTTTTTCATTATCTGGATGTTGAATTTATCTACGATTTTAAGTCAGAAATCTTCGATGATTTTATAGTACTCTTGGAAAAGATAAATAATAAACCTCGTGAAGTGAATAAAATGCCCCACTTTCGTTCGACTTCTCGAGCTATCTCATTATTTCCACATATACATTTTTTCATTGTAAATGGCGTTTTTAAAATATTTGAATAAAGTAGGCGATCTACAATATAAAGAATATAAGAAGATGAACCAATTAGAAGAAAATTATAAATATAGAATTTAATTGGAGAAAATCAAAGATAAATTCGGGTTTACAATCATTGCAGAATTAGAAGAATTGAATAAAAATTAAATGACACTTGATTATTACTGGAAAGAAAACAATAAAAGATCAATAATGTGTTAGAATTAACTTTAAATAATAAATACTTTTCATTAAGATTTCGAAGATTTTCATTATATATATATATATATATATATATATATATATATATATATATATATAGTATATATATAAAATGGTTTAATTTTATAAAAGTAAACAAATTAAAATTTTAGTAGTTCATTTTATATCTATATCTATCCATACCTAAAATTTAGACCATCCGGATGTTTAGTTTGTAGAACCCTCTACGATAGTTGTAACTATATTAGTTACATTTAGCAAACTTGATGTGTGTAAATTATAGTCAACTTTAACTTTGGTAAATTACGTCGTGCTGGGGTTTTCATAATCAGAGTTAAAAATACACGAATTTAAAAAATAATTTTGTTTGAATTCAATCATAGTTTAAACTTCATTGAAGTTAAAAAGCAACACAATGTATTAAAAACGGGGAAGCTAGTAATTAAATAATCATGGTTATACCTGATTAACTATTGCGCAATTGCACAAGCACAACACATTTTACAGTTTTCAATGGTTTCAAAATCTATTATTATATAAGGACATATTTGATTTTCAATGGATTAACATAAATATAGTTGTTTCATGACATTTTAACCACTGATGTAAATGAAACAGATTTAATAAGTGAATTTTTGCTAATTTTACAAACTCTAACATTCGAGTCCTACTAAGTTATATGTTGAACTATAGTAGAGAATTTATAGCACGACCGTTGACTTCGAGATGCGCCGTAGGCAAAGACGGAACTAAAGTGGTGGGGGGTGGAGCGGCTCAGTCTGTTGCCGTATTTAGCCTTGTGAACTTCGGTCTCCAGTCTTCTATACGTGCCGCCCAAAAAACATTCGCTTGTGCCAATTCACGAGTTGTAATACAATTTGTGAATTAATTGCGTTGTGCTCATTACGTTTTAAGTAAAGAGTTTGAGATGGATCATAATGTAAAAAGTAAAATTGGAGGTAGAAAGGTTATACACGGCCAAGCAAGAGAAGTGCTTCCCATTTTATGAAACGGGAAGCAGAAACCAACACACTTATAAATTTGAAGAAAGTTCAACAGCGTGTCGTAGAGGCAACTGGAATTTCTGAAAGTACGCTGAGACGAATTTTGAAGGAGGAAAAAAAATAAGTCCAATTGGCAATTCTTTTAGTACGCCCAACAAAGTAAGAAAACGCAAAAATACTAAAAGTAATCTGGACAATTTTGATTTGGGTGTAGTTCGAAGAACAATAAATAATTTTCATCGACAACGGGGTTTTTTTATGTTAACTATTGCGTGAGGATCGTTGGCGTTATTGTTATTTTAAGTATACATCATTAAATTAACTTGATACAAGTTGGTAGATAAAACTGAGTTTTTTCTTATTCTACTGTGTATATTGACAAATTAGTTTAACCAGTTTTATATTAATTTTTAATTTAGCAGCTAGGCTATGTCAGTTGAAAATTTTGTAGTGTATAATTGTATCTACTATCGTAAATTCTGAAGCTTACACGGTTAGTATATGATAAATAGAATTTTAATGGCTAACAAAGCGTAACAATACAATTCTGAACTATTGTCGTCGTTGGAGATCAAGAATAATATAAATTCTTTTACCCTTTCCCAATTTATGAGAACCCTTTCTTACCACCAGGTATCTCTACTGCGAACTCATTAAGAAGGGTGAGCTATGAACACAATTTCGGCAGAACATAGTCATTGTTAAGATCACGTACATCCGGTCCCAATATTTCCAAGATTTCCTGTATTGAATTCCCCATCATAAAAATTCCGTCGCCGTAACTTCAAAAGAGTCTAGAAATGTTCAAATATTCTCAAGGTCTCCTATACTAAATTGCTCATCATAAAAGACCACCGTGGTAAGAACATAAGTGTCTAGAAATGTTGGCAAACACTACAATATTCGGCTCCCGCCACCACTTTGAGCCGGGAGCCGAAAACTCTCAGTAGGGTTAGTAGGACCGTATTCACTCCCCTACTTTAGATTGTGCCCCCACGCGCTCAACTCCTCCACTCCTCACGCGCATCCCACCGGTCATGCTATAACTTCCCTAGAGTACGTCATATAAAGTTTCTATGAACACTATTAAAATATGTACTGCCTTTACTGCCCATGTTAAAAATGCAATGTTAGGTACATTTAAGGAAACAACATTTATAGCCAAACACATTCAGTTATAATTATAGGATATGCATTATCTACAACATAAAAAAGTTACATACCAATAATTTAAGATGTTTAGTACAAAATAAGTGATTCTTGCGTTAGGTAAAGAAAGTGTTTTGTTGCCACACTAAAAAGGTCTAGCACCATAACCAGTAGCTGCTTCTTCTTTTTCTTCTCTTTTTTATAGTTTCTTTAATTTTTTCTTTTGTTTTTTGAATATTCTAAAACTGCTATATTGCCACCTTAGACTGTATTCAGGTCGGTTTTCTATAGATCAACTATACAATTACCTCCTGCAGGGCTACAGTTACGTGTGTCCCCCTGTTCCCCGACATTAATATTTTTATGTTAAAGTTATATCATATTTTTGTACAATTTTTGTACCTTTTTGTAATATCAATAAATAATTTTGTACCACAATGGTATATTAATAAAGTACTATGTATAAACCGGGGAACAGGTGGACACTTGCACCCGACATCAACATTTGTATGTTAAAGTTACATCATATTTTTCTACCATTTTTGTACCGTTTTGTAACACCAACTAATAATTATGTACCACACTCATTTATTAATAAAATACAATGTATAACCGGGGAATAGGTAAACACTTGCACCCGACATTAACCCGCGGGAACTCGCGCTATTAGGTTGAAACTAACATTTTTAGTTGTTGTTAAAGAAATATTTAATGTTCGTTGTATGGGCCTCAGGTTATAAATATGCTATCTAGGGTATATTCGGCAGCTTTCCCTTTTTTTCAAGAATCTATAATGAGGGAGGGGAGTGGCAGCTGTGAGGAATGTCTTGGCCCACGGCTTTGTTAGTTTGGCCCTAACTATGCGAGCGACCCCGTCAGTGTCTGTGTTAAGTCGACCCTAACGGCGCGAGTGATCACAGAACATTCCATTCTAGTTTTATTATTGACTGTGGTTTTAGTGTTTGGTTGTGTTGGGGTTTTTGTTAGTGGATTTTCACTCGTAAGCTCCATTTCTCATATGTTTAGTGATGGAGAGAACAAATGACAATGAAATTCGGTGCTGGCTTGAAGAACATGATGTAAGTTAGGGTGATATGTCTTTTCAAGGACATTTATCAGATACCGATAATGAGAGTGAACATGACATTGATGACGTGCACACAGAACAGTCTGATGACGATAGCCCTTGTTATGACACCGTTGATGAACAAATGCATTTTTTACAATCAATTTCTGTAGATGTAAACACTGTGCAACCAGGACCTTCTACACAAAAAGGTTCTAAACAGCCCATTGAGCGGTTTCTGCGCTTTACACATCTAAAGACGGAGTTACTAACAGGGATGTTCACAAGCTACAAATAACGAAAAGGGCAAGACAAAATATTTTAAAGAAACTCCCTTCTGTTAATCGGTCATTTAGAGAATTGAACCACCCAGTTGATTGTTGGAAGATATTTTTCCCTAACGACATGATATCAGACATTGCACGTTATACAAACCAGCAGTTACAAGAAATGCGTCCAAATTATACAAGAGCGCTAGGCTGCAACGACACTGATTAGTAGAATTTCAAGCATTTATTGGGCTCTTATATCTTATAGGAGTGAAAAAAGGTAACCACTTGAACACTTATGAGCTTTGGTCCAATGATGGAATGGCACCTGAGATCTATGCAGCAACTATATCCAAGAGACGGTTATTACAGGCTATTAGATTTGACGACAAACTTACACGATTTCAAAGAAAGAAAGTTGACAATGCAGCTCCAATACGTAAGTTCTTTCAACGGTTTATAAGTTTGTGTAAACTAAGTTATAATGTGGGAGAATTAGTATCTCTCGATGAAATGTTGGAAGGTTTTCGTGGCCGGTATAAATTTCGGCAGTATATACCGAATAAGCCGGCGAGATATGGCCTTAAAATCTACGCACTTGTAGATGCAAAAACATTTTTTACTTCTAACATGGAACTCTATGGTGGAACGCAAACCCCAGGTCCCTTTGCTACATCTAACGATGCTAAAAGTGTGGTTCTAAGAATGATAAAACTCATTGATAACAGTGGGATAAACGTAACTATGGACAACTATTTCACGAGTGTCCCATTATTGAATGACCTTAACACTAATCACAGAATTACTGTCGTTGGTACTATTCGAAAGAATAAGCCGGAACTTCCTCAAGAACTCTTGGCCATAAAGGACAGGCAAAGGTGCAGCTCAATGTTTGCGTTTGGAAAACCACCAAATAGGTGTACCATTGTATCCTACTTACCAAATAAGAAAACCAAGAATAATGTTCTTCTTGAATCGACAATGCATAACAATGATGGAACACTGAAGAAGCTGCAAAACCCACCATTATAACATGAATAAAGGTGGGGTGGATGTGGTTGACAGACTAAAAAGCGAGTATAGTGTAACGAGAATTAGCAATAGATGGCCGTTAACTGTGTTTGGTGGACTACTCAATGTTGGGGCAATAAATGCACAAATAATATATAAGACTAATGCAGGTGAGCTCAAACTGCGAAGGGTATTTTTGTCTGAATTAGCAAAAGATCTAATAAAACCACACATGACAAGACGATGATCCATTGAAACCTTGCCTACTCACCTTCGAGGAACGATAAGATGTATAATATATATATATATATATATATATATATATATATATATATATATATATATATATAATTTCAATAACATTGAATCGCAAAAAGTACTTGCTCCGCCGGGAGTCGAACCCAGATCTCTCGCTTGCCGGGTGAATGTGCTACCATTACACCACAGAGCACTTACTTTTTCCGAATCAATTACTTTGTATTTGGCCGTATCTGTCACATATGCATTTAAATAAGCAAACTAACATATGATCGGAAGACCAAATACCTGTCAAACGACTTTTATTTACATTAAATTTTATAATAATGGTAATTGCCTTATTTAATTTCAATTACGGCCAAACAACAGAGGCCGTATGATATTTAATATATAACAAATAATATATGTTTTAATTAAGTATGTTTAAATAGTTATAAATATAGTTTGAAACTTATAGATTAATATCCCTAACTACAATTTGTTAATTATAGGTAAATATTACTAAATACAATTTAAAACTCATAGGTAAATATTACTAAATACGCTGTTTAAAGACACGTCTGTTAAATCTTTTTTGCCCCTCCTACTCCTTAGTTTCACTAATTATTAAGATGTTTTACTCACAATAACATGCACTACATCCAATATTAGTTGGATAAATTAATGTCTTTAAACTTAAACTAATATTGATGATTATTTTTTGCGTATTTTCGTTAATGGGTGCCTTTGTCCAGCGGCACGTCGCGTCGGCCGTCTTGGGCCTTGGTTGGATTTGGCCTTGCAATATTCACACAGTTGTGTTGAAGTGTGTGGATATCGATATAGTATTAAATATCTCCACTACCTTCTTTTTGTGAAATATATAGCAAGTTCTATGACACTTTTTAGATTTTACTAGGGATATATCTACTACTATATAAAAATGGATAGCTAAATTTGTAGGTAAGCGTTAATCACGAGATCGGCTGGGCCCATTTGACTAATTATGTTTTTATAATATTCGATGCAGTCCAAGAATGGTTTAGAACAAAAGAGAAGCTAAAAGAATTGCCCAAATTATTGAAGAATTGATGAAAACAGTTAAAATATTTACGAAACGTAATCTAAAGTGAATTAAAAATAGACAGCTACTATCATTTTCATATGAAGTTCTACAATTAGGCTGAAACGTCGGTTTACATTTAAATATAATAAAATATTAGTTTTAGATATTTTATAGACGGTGAAATAAAAGCCCACCTCTTGGATCAAAATAGAATATTTTCCAGTAACCATCACAGGAGTGTTGAGTACGCGTTTAAATAGTATATGCTCATGGCTTCTCTGTTATTCAGCAGGAAATTGAGTGTGAAACCGCGGGTAACAAGTTTGGTGAAATTGGTTACATCAATAGTGGAGTACACCAAGGGTCAGTTTTAGAAACAATTCTTTTTTTAAATTTACATGAATAATCTTTGTAATTCAAATTGAAATTGAAAATTATCATCTTCTGCGGACGTGACACCTTTTTGTTACGTAAAAATAGGTGGATTGAAATAGGGCAAGTCATGAATTCAGATTTGAACGCCATTATATGCTGGTTTACAACAAAACATGTTTAATATTGCAGAAGGACCCTCTCAACGCAGGCGTTGACTTTGAGGCCCTATGTTTTTTTAAGTAAATCTATATCGGATACTTATTATACGTATATGCATTTATTAGTGTATTGCATTTAAACTTGCATATAGTTTTTTCTGTTTTTTATTTATGATAGTTTTTGATATTTTACTGTTTCATTGCAGTATTAAGATTAACACTAATTTTGTTAAATTATTGTTTTGACCTCTGTTTTTGTTAAGTTTGTATCAGGATATTGTACTTGTGGTGGATTGTAAACACTTTAGGAAAATAAATAAATAAATTATATTCTATTCTATTCTATTTAGTTGTCCTCACATAAATTTTCTTAATGGCTATACATAAAACCTACTAATTAAAAAGAAAATGTTTAAACTTTTCTGGTACTATCTTTCGTCTAAAAGTTGTTCTTTCCTTTAAAAAATTAAGATGTTTTATATGTTTAAACTTCCTTTAAGTCAAAAATTATTAATAAATTTATTGGAACTGTCCTTGTACAATAGGCCTAATGTATAATTTAATAATTGTTCAGCTTACTAATTTTGTAAAACTTGACTATCTATCTCATTGATGTACAAAGCTAAAACTTTGTAAGTCAATTGGCAAACTACTTACAAGTAAATTGGCTTTCGAACCTTATTTTTTGCTTATAAAGTTTTACCGCGGGCGGCGAATGATCTTTTCATAGCTCAGTTCCTATTTGAATTGGATACAATGCTTTTACTAGGTCCTGTGGTTTTCCGCTGCCTTCAAAAGCCCCAGAGATAACAAAACAAACTTGAACGGCACCTGAAAAGGCGGCCCTTGCCTACCCTCACACGTGCAGCCCGGCCTACGTGTCATCACTTTGCTGATGACTCACATAGCGGGCCTGCAAAACTGATATTTTCCATCATTGATATTTAGGTTAATATTTTTATAATTTTTGAAATCTACATGCTACTTCATGAAAGAAGATTCCCAACACTAAATGACTACGACATTCCTGACGTATCATAGAAATAAAGGGGTTAATGATCAATTAAACTGTGTAATATCAGTTACTTATACTTTATTAAAGTATAATAATAATAAAGTAAATAAATAATATATACTACCATTTACACGCGGCTTCGCAAGTACTTTTCTAAATCGAAGAAGGATGCCTTCTTTGTGAAAACATCTATGATAGTAGGCCTATATGATGGTGCCCTAACAGTTTTCAAATAGAAGATGGTAAACATCCGTTACTTTTTATTTGAGTGACCGTGGTTGAGTGATTCATAGGTTACGAGCGTAGTACATAATTATTAATTGGTATTAAAAAACTGTAAAATTGGTAGAAAAATATGATTTAACTTTAACAAAAAAATATTGATGTCGGGTACAAGTGTCTACCTGTTCCCCGGTTTATACATAGTACTTCATTAATAAACTATTGTGGTACAAAATCATTTATTGCTATTACAAAAATTGTACAAAAATATGATATAACTTTAACATAAAATGTTCATGTCGGGTGCAAGTGTCCACCTGTTCCCTGGTTTATACACAGTACTTTATTAATAAACTATTGTGGTACAAAATTATTTATTGGTATTACAAAAAGGTACAGAAATGGTACAAAAATATGATATAACTTTAACATATAAATGTTGATGTCACGTGCAAGTTTCCACCTGCTCCCCGGTTTATACACAGTACTTTATTAATAAACTATTGTGGTTCAAAATTATTTATTGATATTGCAAAAAGATACAAAATTGGTACAAAAATATGATATAACTTTAACATAAAAATATTAATGTCGGGGAACAGGTGGACACACGTGCTACAGTTACAAGGTAAAACTTCATCTGAATTTGTAATAATATAGCAGACATTTATACACTGGTGAATCTGTTCTTTTAAACGTGTCACGCCAATTTATTTTATTAAAATCACTATTTTGCAACGTTTTAGCTCAAACATATAGCACTACTTCCATAAAAACAACATGTAAAGTAACAATACAAAATATCATAATTAATAATCACAGCAAGGGGCTCGCACAGTGGCTTTTAGAAATTTGAGGAAATATCAAAATGAGGTTTATAAGGCCGTCCTTTTCAAAGTAATTCTTTTGCAACATTTCCTTAATTCCTTTTCTGAAGCAAAAGAGAGCTCATGATGACTAATTAAGTTACTTAACTTTACCTAAGATATGCATCTATATGTAACCTCTTAAGTTTAATGGAATTAATATAAATAAATATATTATATTTATCCTATTAGTTCCATAGAATACAACTCTGTAATTGACATTAACAAACCAAGACTACAAGATGTAAGATTCTTTAACATGAACAATTTGGTCCAACTATATAACGACTTGTGGCATTAGTATTATGAAAATAATCTAAAGCGGGAATGTTTCTTTTAAAAATCAATGTTTACAGGAATTTAATCTAAATAACATTTAATCTAAAGTTTCTTGAGATGAGTTACCTAGTATGCAATATTTATTACATTTGTACCATATAACAATGATTTTATGAAACATGTTTTTATAGTTTAAATTAGCAGACATAAAAAGTCTATCTATATTTTTTCAATCGGTTACTTTTTACTACTCAACAGCGCGAGCTTACAGTAGTGACAACTGTCAATGGAAGTCCAGCAATAAGTTTTCATTAAGCAGATTCTCTCCCTCACTGTAGGATTTCTTGAGGTTGGTGTCAAGATCTAGTTTGTTTTAAAAGAAATAATTCAGTACGCTGATTGTATTAGCGCTTACATGCCATGAATGACAAGATTAATGTAAAAGATAGAAGATTATTATAATGAAACTATCCTTACAATATCAGGATTTTACAAAATCTGCACAGTAATTGAAATCAAATTAATTAGAACATCCATAAAGTATGTAATGAACACGAAACATATATGTCATATGTCACATGACAGTAAAGATTTGTAAGTGTGTACTGGAAAAAATCCAAAAAAATGACATAAATACTAAAACCCGATTACTAATTTATCAGTTATATTTTCAAGATTAAAAGCACAAGTACCTCATAACAAATTCCTAAAGTTAAAACACTCAAGTGTTGATATAATCCCTCTAATACAATTTTTAATTAGTTTAAAAATTAATGATATATTTAAACTGTCAAGTACACTTATAAGTACGTAAGCACACACAACAAGTTTAAGTAACAATTCAAGTTTGTGGAGACGTGATACCAAAATGCGATCCCAAAGGATGTTTGGGGTCCTTATAATTTGTCTAAAGTTGATTTACCTTAAAATTCGGGTTACAATATTGAAAGTAGGATTTTTAAAATAACTTTAATGACATTCTAAATTTCACAAATTACAACACACGCACACACGAGTTCTTTAGTTATAAAATGATAACACAAAGAATTCAATGGAGGTTACACTATTGTGGATACACAAGAAGAAAATATTTTACAGTAGTAAATATAAACTCTTTATGGGTTTTAAGTAATATAAGTGGAAAATTAATTTGTCAAAAACCAATAAAACGTGTTTGATACAAAACACATTAATTTACATCATACAACTGTAATTAGAGTAGGCCTACTTATATATATAAGATATAATGAATACAGTCAAAAATTTACCTTTAAATGGATTGCGGAAACCTTTTAAATGTTGCACTACTGCATGTATCCTGTTTTACAGGTCCATAAATACATACATTAATTGCTTGCTTATTCATAAATTATTACTAAGTCTCCAAATACATAACTTAATTTACTTCTAAAAATCCTATTTGATTTTACTATAAATCAGACTAAAGTCGTGTTCAAGACCGAGCCACCATGCAATAAAGCCAAAGTGGAAATTTTCCTGAACAAAAGGACAAAACGGTGATTCTGTCACCACAGAATCTATCACTTCTACTTCATCAGACTGTAAAAGCCGACCACCTTTTGGTATATGTTCTACAAAGCAACATTATATTTATTTATCCATCAGTAAAATTCATTCTGGTATAGATAACGTAAAGTAATCCCGTAAACCTCGAATAATAAATATGTTTATGAGTTTTGTTATAATTTGCGTATTGTGAGATTTTTAAAAATTAAACATTACATACAAATGAGTAATGGAAAATTAAGATTTAATTTGGAACGAAAAATTGCATTATAAAGTATCCAAAATAACCAAAGCTGCAATGACAAAACACGTCTATCCTAAACTCTGGCCACAAGACAGGTATATAATGAGGCTATTTACATGCGACATTGTCTGGTGCATGTTGTGTGTTAGCGGCCGCCTCACAAGACTCGGCTGACTAAAATACCCTAATGTTTACTGAAAAGGTCAACGTAGTTAATGAAGATAGAATGCGGCACATATATCTTTATTGTAGATGAGGAGAAATTTGAATGTTCTTAGAACTTAACATGTGTTTTCTAGTCAAAATTCTCTTTTTCAAACCAACTTCAGCATTCCTATTTTGATATATAAGAAAAATTTTATTTATGGTTTCAAGCAAATGTATTTAAGATCTAGCCACACATACAGAAACTAACCAAGTATTTTCTTATCATCTCTCTTATGGTGTCCTTAGTATATTTCTGTTTCTTCATTAAAAGTTATAACTTACAAATATATTAAAATACTTTATTATTTGCTTTTTAGTAACAATCAACAATCATTGCCTATTTGAAGTGGAAAAGTTGCCTATGTGCATAAAAAACCCTCCAAACTCATATTAAACATATTTGTTGACCTCGGTTATAGAGCCGCAGCCTTACACCAATAAAAACAGACCTGGTAGCCACAGTGAAGCCCAACCAGAAACCCGCGTGGTTGCTATCAGTTTGTTACCAGTCGTTAAAATGTTAGCTAGCCAGCCTTAAAAGTTTTAATATTACTGTGCACCACTAGGGTGTCCCAAAAATTTGTGTCAAGCAAAACCTCAGAGATAAAAAATTTAAAACGTGTTGTCCGATTTTTTCGTTTTTGAGTTATTAATTTTTTGTGTGCTTTTTTAGCAAAACTCATGACTGTTATAAAGTTCATAGCCACTTAAATAGTTAAGGATTTTTTTTCAAACCTACCTGATAGGTAAATGTATCTGACGGATATAAATTTGACATGACACATTTATCCCTTGTATTTTGAAAAACCATTACATATTTAAAAAAACATACCTTCAGTGATTTCAAAATGTTTGAAAGCAAATAAAAATTTAAAATCTTATTACTTTTGCCCAATCATATTTTAAAAGCTTGTACGTCTTGTCAGCTATTGCCCTAAAAACATGTAAGTTCTGTTTAAATCACATTATACTTCAAATTTCACTCAAAATGCATACTGTAAAGCCCAAAATTCCAGTTTTATTGGAAGATTTGAAAATAAAGAAATGTAATTTGCATTCAATGGTAAAACAAACACTATGGAAAAGTGTATGGTAGCAAATTTATATCCGTCAGATACATTAAACAGCCAGGTATTTTTGAAACAAATTCAAGATATACATGAATTGAAATTGTGATGAAAATAATAAATTACAGAATAAAAAATGTACAAAATGTATTAATTTTTAAAATCAACTTATATTTTATATTCCCGCCCTTTGGTATGGTATCAAAAGCGTGGGTTGGCTTAAGAGCATACTTTAAAAGAAACAAAATTGAGAGCAATAAAGTGCGTTAGTGACGTCATTAAAACATAATCAAGTAAAGTAGGCCTACTTTCATTTTACTGAATATACTTTGTTAAATCTTATCTCCATTTAAATGTTTTATGATATAGACTTTTGTGTTTTATTTATTATAAATAAGAAATATTGACTTTGTTATTAATTCTTTTGGTATTGCACATCTATCGTTTAATGTCGAATCGTGAAGCAAAAGATTTTATTAAATATAATTTTGATAAAATATAGAATTTGGAGGGAAAGCATGTTGCCGTGAAGATTTTATGAAAAGTCATTTACAAGTTTTCTACCTGCTTACTAGTATTGTTGTTTATTACATAAATAAAATACCTGTTATGGATCATGGATCAAATTAAACAAAATACGTCACCAAACATTGATGTGCATTTCAAATAGAAAGGCTTTATGACATATCGCAGGTGGCTACATACAAAGAACCAGAGGAGGGAGGAACCGAAAGGGTGCTAGTATCATCTTTAATGTCCTGTTCAGCTCAACATAAATTTCCATCACCCTTAATTTCGTTGTTCAGAATGTACTACAATATGCAATAGTAGAGCTTACCTTGGTTAGAGCTGATATCTAGAAGAATTTTACATTACTTTCCAAAAATTATTCTGTTGTAATTGAGTGCACTACGATGTTTCTGAGACCATCTCATATCACGTTGGAGCATCAGAGTTTTCTACAGATCACGTAGAGCAATGGTGGGAAGGGTCGATTCAATAAGAACGGGAAGTTTAGCTCCAGTTCACTGTTGAGAAGCACAATTGAGTACCTGCAGAGACGATGAGAACACTATTTAATCTTTCTTACATTTTGTTGTAATCCAGTTGTGTTTGATGTCGAAACGATGTAGAGAGTTCGTGTTGAGCTTCTTCGTCGCCGAAAGTTTTGTATCTCTTCATATAGATGTTGATTCTAGATTCCAGAAGTCAAATCTGTTACAGTGTTTGACTTCAGACGCTGCAATAAGTGGAAGGTGAACTGGAGCTGAACTAATCATTCTTATTTTATTGAGTAGCATATTTATAACCCTCTATTTTCTAGTTAGAATGCCAGTTTCCAGAGGATTCATAAGTAATTATAATTTTTAATTTTCAAAATGTAAAATATTAAATATGAAAATATTTAATAGACATAGACATTATTATCGCACATTTTTAGTAGCAAAAACAGAATGGTTCTGTTAGGCTATTAATTTGTGATGAACTACTATTTTAGGAAAACAAAGTCATTAGAAAACCTTTGATAATTATTATTTTCAAATTTTTGTTCTTAAGAGACTACAATAAGCAATTACCTTTAGTCAGTTATCAGTCAATGGAGACCTAAATAAATATGTTTTATGTCAAATAAAGGCCATATGCAACTGACCATTACAAGAGTGTTATATTTCTATAGGTCCACGACAATTCTAATGGCGGTGTCTTCCTCAGTTTTATTCCAAGTTAAAAATTGCAAACTTGAATTGTTGTTTCCGTCACAGAGTTCCGTTAGAATTGGTAATAAGTTTAATTTGAAGTAGAGGTTTTATTTAATATATTCTCTGTAGCATCGTACAGACACTCAGTCAACAATTTAACGTAACGTTATTCAGTTTTCATTTGGCCTGGTGTTTTGTTTTTCCCTCAACTAATTTACATCATAAAAAATAGTAAAAAGATTATTTATTCGGCCTAAACGGTCAGTGCCATAACAAACACCTAACTTAGCAAACTTACAATGCATCGAATAAACATTACACAATAATATTATTGAAATTTTAATATTGAAAGACACAATATTGTTGTGGTTTAAGATATGTTAACTGAAGATAGTTCCCCACTGCAAGGCCCTTTATATTTCAAGAATGAAATTGTGGAAGCATTTTCATGATGCTGTGTGAACCGCACAACTTATTGATTTTGCCTTTTTTCCTGATCAAAATATGATATATTACAGATTAGAGAAGCTTACTTCTGTCTAAAAATAACTATATTTGATTTTATAACCGTCTAAAAATTTATAGTAAAAGTAGCCGTAACTTTGTCTTATATATATAATACTTAATTTATGATAAAAATATACGGTTAAAACATTTACGTGTTTGTTTCTTTCTAAATTGAGAAATCTTTTTAATGCTTATAATATTTAGAGCTGGAAATGTTAATTATTTCGAAAACAAAGTCAACGAACTTTCATTTCGCGAATAGATCTTGGAGTATCCTTCAAAGGGAGTCATTTGAGTCATATTCTGGTCATATTACGTTTTAGGACGTTTTATACGGTAGGGTATTTCTAATAGCTGAAATCCAAAAACAGTGTGAGAGCTAGTGGCTGCTTCTTTGTTTTACAACTGTATGAGCGCTTCTGGTCAATAGAAATTACATTTTCGACTTTAATTTTGGGGTTTCCTTGTTACACGATCAAGAAAACGTGTTAAAATCTGGCTATTTATGGCTTATTGTAAATATTCCGGTCTTAGTAATTTTTCTGTTGTTCATTTTCCCTTTTTCCCAAAGAAACGACATATATCTACAATACACATATCTGAGCCTACTTTGTTAAAAGACAATTAAGGTAGGTTTCATAACAGTTTTTAAATTTATAATAAAGATTAGACTACTTAGTATTTTATATCTAAAATTGTAGCAGTTACCGGCTGCTTTTTACTAGCAGTAGCAAGTATATTACCACTGCTGCTTTGAGTTAATGTTCTTACCGAAGCAAATGTTGGTTTGCCTTGTTGTTAAGACAAAATAAGAAATAAGGAAGTAAGTAAATACTTCAAAACATGTATATTGCAATTGCCTTCGTTTTTAGTAATTATTGTTACTTATTGATTTAGTTTCCAGATCAATATTGTGTGTGTGTGTGTAAATATGCCGATTCTAGACTATTTTTGGTACAAACATAGACCTTAAATGTGTCTGTAAACTCAAAAATTAAATCTTGATTTTAACAAACAAATTTTTATTTGCATTGTAACAGATGTAAAAATTAATATTATCTTCAAAAACTCGTAAAATTATTAAATTTATTGTGAAAATGCGATGCAAAATCATATATCGTAATCTTCTCTAGGTTAGGAATTAAGAGAGATATTTGATTGTTTGTGAAACTAATATGTTGTATTACTACTTATCTTACCATATGCTTACCATAAACACAAAACGAACTTCGGATTGAAAATATTTCTTTAAATATGTTTGTTATCGAACTAATAACAAGTTCCAAAAATACCTTTGCTCAATACATTAAAAATCTAAAAAGTTAAAAAAATAATAAAAGTTAAAAATAATAACTTTAACAACAAATAACATACATATGTTTTTTCAATTGATAATGAATATTTTCTTTAATGAATTCTGAAGATAATTTTCAATACTTTTAAATGTTAAGCCAATTTAATTCATTAATCTAAAATATCATCATATCTTCAGATAATTCATATTTTTCAGAGATATCATCCCACTGTTCTTTGTTTTAAATCTCTGACTTGGTGCATTATAAAAAGATAGAAATTACTGTACTGTCCTGCATTTTCTATTTATTAAGAAAAATATTCCAAAAAAGTTTTATGAATAGGCTGTCTCTATTGTTACATACAGCTCATTTTCCAGAAATCATTTAAACTCCTTTAATGTTTACATAATATTTTATATGATTTGTTGTAGGTTGTTCTTTCCACCTCACACAAACGCCACTTAGGAACGCGTTTTATGTATGAGCGCAATTTCTTTAGGGAAAATTAAAAACTTCTAATTCTTCAGAAAATAATTAATTTAGAGCAAATTTTCTAAATTATTCAAAATTTTGTGTAAGACAATTTAATTTCTCATCTAATTTTTCAAATTTGTCATAGTATGAATCATTATTTTCAACAAATTTATGAACACATTTATCCAAGGAATTAGTAGCATTTTAACAAATTTTATAAAAGACTTTTAAATTTTTTTATCATTATTATTTTACCAGTAATTTACTATATTTTTTATTTCTAGCTTCAAGCTTTTATGAACTTCTGTTTTACAATCTTTAACATGTTGTTTATGATTCTCATAATCTTTTCCTAATTCGTCAAACGTTTTAATATGATACTCTAATAGCTCTGTTACAAATAACATCAAACGGATAATTTCCGTTACTAACACTACTAACTCTCATTTCTTTAAAATATAAGGGATTTTAACTCAGACTATTTTAATAAAGAATATCCATTTTTTCGAATAGTCTTAAAGGTTTCTATTTTATTTTCTATAACAACATCATGTTAATCAATACTAGGTTTTACACCAACGATTCTTTTTTATTGGCAGCCTACGAAGTTTTTCTCTACTTTAATTGCGTCAGTTACCTTATCAGCGTCATGATAAGAGACATTAAATTTTTTAAACATTTTTTTGCCAAAGCATCAAAATCTTTTTCCAGCTTTACAATACCACTTTCTAATTCACCTTTCAAATATTGTATTTGTAACTCGAGTACGTCTGATTGTAAAAAGTTTTAATCTTATCTTCAAATTCGTTTTATAAACATTTTACTTTTAGTCAAGTACATCCATTTTAAAATAATATTATCTTAAATTCATGTTAAAAACCTTCTATTTTAAAGCCATTTGAATTACTCCGCAGATTTTGTAACATATTTGTAAATAATTAATTTCTCAAAGTATTTATATTTTATGAATAAACTGCCTTGATTTGTCTTAGAAATACATAATAAATATTTTGTTTTTAAAAAATGTCCAAGAGAACGTAAAATTACGACCCATTCTTTACCTTTGATTAATCCAATAAACAATACATAATTAATAATTGTAAAAAAAGCAAATTCAGGCATGAAATAGAATTATGGGGAATAACCATTTATGAGATAATGATAATGAGATAATGAGATTTATTCCAAAAAATATAAACTTTACAAACAAGATTATTAAGGAATATAATCTAACCACATTAACAAGTTGCGTGGTTAGATAAAACTAAACAATAAACAAGGAAAGGTCTAAAAACAGTCCGGTTTTCTCTGAAAAGGACTTGATGTGAAGATCACTGTGGTATATTGAAAGTTTCTCACTATATTTAACTAAAATTAACGTTAAAATAAAAATACATTAACGTTGATAAGAGCACAACTTAATCAATTTAAACTTTAGTCAATCTTATTCTTACATACAATGTTTAAATATACATAAAAGACTAATATATTGAAGACTTTAAATCATCTATGTAAAAAATACAATTTATCTAACGACAATATTATTTTAACATTTTAGACTAATGGAAATAATATTAGGATTCTACAAAATGTTTTGTTATATTGGTTACTAATTAATAGACAATACAATAAAATAAAATAATTATCTATAAAGGGGACGAATTTTAGTTTGCATATGAGAAAAAGAAAGAATTCAGTTAAGAATATTTTAGACTAATCTGTTGTGTATAATACTGTATCTATCTGTTCAGTTTCACTAAGTAACCAATTAGTTATAGCATTACAAAAAGATTTAAGGTTTTAATTTTTTTAATTTTATTTGGAATTTGATTAAACAAATATGGACCCATGTAGGAAAACGAACGCCTGAAAGCTAGTTTATTAACTTTGGGTTTTTGGATAAGACCTCTTTGCAAATTTCTTGTGACGTTGTGTTTTTGTTGTTCAATATTATTTCTATTTCCACTTCTTATAAAAATAATCTTAATACTTTATAAATAAATATATATTTTGTATGGGAAAAGTTTGTAATTGTTGGTAAAGAGGATAAGAAGAGTCGCGCCTTTTTTCCTTAAGATTAAACGTATAAAAGTGTTTTGTGTTACTCTAATATCGTCTGTTTTTGTTTTTGGAGCTGCTCCCCAGCATACAATACCGTACTGTAATCTAGAGTAAATTAGTGCATAATACAGAATACGTAACAGCTTTTCGTCACAAACATTTCTCAAAAAATGAAACTTCCTAACATCACTTCTAATTTGATTTTGGTTGAAAGATATGTGTTTTTTCCAATTTATGTTGTGGTCAAAATATACACCTAAATACTTAACAAAATTTACCTCTTCTAATTCAATACATTTACATGTAATAAAGGTTGTACAAGTTTCTTCGTGATACTTCACAGGCACGTCAAAACCAAAGCCCTTAAAATCAAAATTGATAAACTTAGTCTTATTTACATTTATTAACATTTTATTTTTATTAGACCAGGCTCTTAACAGTCTAAGATCATAATTTTTTTCCCATAAGTTATTTCTACATGTATCTGAATATAAATAAGCAAAATCGTCAGCAAAGGCACTGATTGTGCCATTAAAATTTTGTTTTAACAAATCATTAATAAAAATAATAAACAAATTAGCCGAGATGACTGAGCTTTGTGGGACTCCGGCCTTTACAGTAAGAGGCGCACTCAAGTGATTGTCCACTCTCACTTGCTGGACCCGGCCGATTAAAAAGCTTTTAAACCACTGGAGAGCTACGCCTCTGATTCCAGCTGCCTCCATTTTTTCAAATAGAATATTATGGTCGACTAGGTCGAATGCCTTTGTAAAATCTACAAAAACTACGGAAGTTTTTTCATTCCTATTCATTTGACTATAAATTGAGTCAGCGAATTGCACCAAAGCATCTTTCGTCCCTATTCCTGCAGTGAAACCAAATTGGTTTTTGGACTGAAAAATTTGTAATTTTAAAAAATCCATCAATCTTGATTTCATACATTTTTCTATTATTTTTGAAAAACTGAGAGTAGGCTAATTGGACGAATTTGTTCTATACTAAAATTGTTTGCTTTTTGAAAATAGGTACAATTATACTTTTTTTAAGACTATCAGGAAAAATACCTGTCAAAAAGCTCAAATTAATTATATGTATAAGAATATGTGAAATATTTACAGCAATCTTCTTTACAAGCTCGACATTAATACCGTCATATCCAGTGGAATTTATGTTTTTTAGGTTCTGATAACATTCTCTAATTCTGTTTTGTCAACTGGAGAAATAAAAAATGATTGAATTGGGTTGACGAAGCTTACATTCAAAGCAGGGTTGTTACCGATAATGTTATCAGCAACACTAGAAACATTAGCCAGATAAGAATTGATTTCATTTGCAATCAACAGCGGGTCTTCAATGACTGAACCATATTCCAGTACGACTTTATCAAACATTGCGTTTCCTATAGAATCTGTTAACTTTTTTACAGCCCTCCACTGCTGACTGGTATTACCTCCACAACTGCCTATTAACCTCTAGTAAAAATTATTTTTAGTTTTTTCTATATCAGATTTTAAATGTGACACATATCGATCAAAGTATTTCTTAAAGTTATTGTCATATGGTCTTCTTTTATATATTTTATATAACTTGTTTTTTTTTTAATTCTACTTAAAATGCTAACGTTTATCCAAGGACTAACAAGTTTTGCTTAGCATAAACGGTTTGAAATATAAATTTCAATTTTCTTACGTTGCACTATATTAGTTAATATATTTATAAATTCATTGTAGCAATGATTTACATCAGTTGAAGTTAAAATTTCCTTCCAATCAAAAAGTTATATTTCAAGTTAAATTTTTTCCAGATCATAAACCCATTTATTAAATGATTCGGATTTCACATTTTTTATAACGGTAGGCTTCAACTTAAGCCCAACAGGGCAGTGGTCTGTTAAACCTATGTCAAAAATGGCACTATTGAATAAGTTTATATTTTCGAACCTTAAAAAAATATGGTCCACACAAGTGGAGCTGTGCAGAGTAATTCTTGTAGGATTATTTATCACCGATATGAAACCATTATTCGACATTAGGTTCATATACTTATGCACACAAGGAAGATCTTTTAGAATATCTAAGTTTGCATCAACAATGAAAATTGTATTATTGTTATATTTAAAAGTTTGGTTTCCAATTCATTAATAAAATTATACTCAGAAAATTCGTGTAATCGAAATATACAAAATATGTTGAAATAATTATTATCAAGTTTGACGTTAAGTAAAAGGCAATCCGCAGTTGTCATTGTACACTCCACTTCCCTAACATTAACATTTTCGTTACAAAAACACAACACTCCTCCGGCCCTGTAAGTGTCATTACACTTCGCTTTAACATTATATCCCGGAATTTTGAAAAAAATTACTTCCTCACTTTGATTCCATATTTCCGATAGAATTATAAAATATATTTTTGTGTTTAATTGGATTAGCTCAACGAGTAGGGAATCAAAGTTTCTTCTTATACTTCTTATATTTACATGAATGAAAGTTATATTTTGAAGTTCATTGGGGGAATTAAAAACATTACAATTTAGGCTATCGTAATTTTGAGTAAACCCTTCAAAAATTACCATAGTACTATTTAAGTTGTTTTACTCCGTTAGAAACGAACAACTTAAATTTTAATTTAAAGAAAACATAAACAAACATGTTACTAGGCATTTGCCTATAGCCTATTTAAATAATACTTCAATGTCTTCAATGTTATTTACCTTGTGGCATTTTCCCCCTCCTTTTTTCTCATGAAGAACTTCCCCTCGTTCACCCAAACAAACTTCACATTTTTTTCACTGCATTTCTTCTAAAGTTGGCCTAGTAACTGTTTGTTTTCTGGTGACAGGTGTTCATTCACGTATACGGCTTGCTGTTTAGGGAAGATAGTGTTAATCTCCGATGCCGTCAGGGTTTTCTTCTTTTTGAAAGCTGTGATCCAGGCATCCCGCTGCATCCTTCCCGTAAATTGTACCACGATGGAGGGCGTCCTGTCGGTCTTGTAGGTTGGAACTCTGTGCACCGCTGACACCTGGGCTTCCACTAGTTCCTGTCCCATAACTCTCCCTACGTCCTTTAGCAGGTTAAGGCTATTCTCGTTAGGTATCTGGGGTATTCCACTGATCTCTATAATATTTTTTCGAGTGTACTGTTCAAGGTTTCTAACTCTGATTCTTAAATCAGTCACAGTGTCATTCAGTTTTTTATTCTGCTCCTGCAAATGCTCGTTCTCTTTCCTCATGTCAGCATATTCTTCTCTCAACTTAGCAGTTAGATCATTTGACTTGTCAATATTGTCTGAGAGGAATTGTACAGATGTACGAAATTCGTCGAATTGCTCTGAATACTTTTTCAGCTCGCCTGAGACTTTCTGCTTAAACGATTCCAATGCTGAGATTAGAAACTCTTTCGTCACTGTAGTAGTGAGACTTGACGAAGCATTGCTACTTACAGATGTAGGATTATCCCTTTTACAGTCATTACACTTGAAGTCCTTCAGGTTCGTTCTGGTAGTAACTCCATCCGTCTTAATGCATTGCACGTGGAACACAGCCGAACACAAACCACTACACTTTATAACATTTTTATCACCTGGGTGACATTCCTTTACACAAATACCTCAGATCACTGGCATGCTAGCAAATTGAACGGTTAAACTACGTAATTATATCAGGCTTTTACTCGCACCAAAGCAAACAGTCGCGTGACCTTGAACTTGATAGCGCAATACGCGTCTTATCTACTTGGGTGCTAGAGTATTAGAATGCAGTATTTTGCCAATTATATTTATAAAGGCTAGGTAAGTACAGTATACAATATTTATATTTTAATATAAAATATATTTTTCCATGTTTTAAATGTTTTCATTATCGATTTATTGTGGTCAAACAATAAAACTTCGTTAAATCGTGTAGATATATTTTATAATTCTTTTCGATACTAAGGAATAAGTGTTTGAAATAAGGAAGAGTCCTAATATAGTATATAAACATTATATATTATAGGTTATTTCAAAAGAATATTCATCTTTGCAATATTACTTAAATTGAATTTAGTTAAATTATACAATTTAAACTATAACGTCCTACTCTAAACATCAGTAAACCTTAATATTATTTTATGTCACTGGTAGCGTAGTAACTGTAAAATACAATCTGTTCGTATTTAAGTACAAATATTGTGTTATATTCTTTTACCGGGTGTATTTTATTTTTATTGTTTGACTCCAAAGTATAGTGAACATTTCCCAACTTGATTTTTAACATCCTGTACTAAAATATATGGATACTTAAAGATCTACTTAATTTTTAAAATTACAAATTCAAATTATTACAATATATCTTTAAGTGAAAGTGGTTCATCCATCGAGCAACACATAACCGTCGTTCAAAATTGCATATTTGGGTATTATTGTAATAATAACTATTACAGTTTTGTTTTGAAAAGTTAATAGTTCATATTATTTTATGTTTGTTTATAAAAGATTTATAAATAACTACAGGAGTTTTAACACACACAGACACACACACAGGAATCCATACAAGAAGATGAAAGTCAATTGATTTTAAAATTAAGATAGACTAGCAACCTATTTCACAGTTAACATTAACGAAAGCAAATTATCATACATATAATTTAGAAATACATAAACAATTGTAAAATTTAATTATTAGACTATAACGATTTGGATTGTAGATATTAATATTCCAGAATATTAATATAAAAATTATCAATGAGACATCCAAGACGATATAAAATATTTTTAGATTAGTAAGCTCCGAGTGAAATTTTAATACAATTTATTACTTAATTGTTAACTACTAAATATTATATGGTTTGTCTAAAATAAAAATCACAGTTCTAAATTAAAAAATGGATTTATTTTAAACTGGAAAATTAATACGTTCAACGTTTCAGAATTTTCATCTCTCTATTTTCCACTAAGAATTCACAAAGCGTTTAGTAAATTTAAAAGTTCTTTTGGCAAGAAATAAAAAATATTAATCAAATATATCAAACTGAAATCAGAGCCCTCTTCTAAAATAAAATAATAAAGTTTTAATATAAAAATCTACTGCCACTTGGAAATAAAAAAAAATAAAATATTCACTTCTAAGTTCACTGAAAACTCAAAATAAAAATTTAAACTTCTCTTTCTACTAGTTAAACCTTAACCTAATTCAGATTACAACTTTCTCAAACAATTATTAAAGTTCAATTAATTACCAATTAATTATTCACAATAAAACAGCTCCAGTTAAATATTAATAAATTACTATTTTTTCAAATACCAATTAAAGTTATTAACAAAGTTCAATTTTAATTCACCTTTCTTGCAAGTATGAACCTAATGTAACTTAAATGATTCTATTATACTCTGTTGTTCATCGAGAATTAATTATGCAGATTGCTATGTAGTTTCTGAATTTATTATTTTCCTCAAAATCCCTCGCGGAAAAAAATTAAGAAACACGGCGCACTGTAATCAACTTAATACACGAAAATAACCAAAAGAAGGGCGAAAATTATGAGCTGGCGCTTAAATACTCCCTCCCTCCAAGCAACTTTGCAGGACATCCGCGGTGTTCTCTCATTGGTCCAGCTGTATCAAACAAGGAGATCAATAGTCGCAACAAGACAAGTTCTAATCAATTCAAGGCAGTCAACCTGTCTTCCTAACAGTTTAAATATACCAGTAATAACTTTCCAAAGGATTACATGTTCGTTTTTACCCTGACTTTTCACAATCTAATCTAAAATTAAATCCCATTATTTAGTTCCCAAAATTTGCATTTAATTAAAGTTTTAATAAAAAAATATAAAAAAATTAGCTTTAAAAACATTACATTACTCCCCCTACTTTACTTCTAAATACGACCCAGCAGTTGATTTAAAGAAATTGAACACCAATTAGCAATCCAAAATGTTTTTAAAACGTACATCATTTTGTTACCCACCAATGATTTTGGAACAGACAGAACAGTTAAACAAATAATAGTTGACCGTTATGAAAGGAATTTAGGTCAATGACTCGAGATAGTGAACCCTAATACCCTCACAATTCTAATTTTACTATCTCTACAGCCGGTCAGTCGTTCCCAGTGCAAGGTATTTTGCCCCTTCCGGTATCTTCCTGTCGACGTCTCTGTATGGAAGACAGCAGCTCCCCTAGTCAGTGTGTGCTGTCTTCACGGTTGTATATGTCGTCCCTTGAGTCCGTAGCGTAGCTCACCACCCCTCGCTGTTGGAACCACCGTAAGCGGTGTGTGACCAGTGTTAGTGAGTGCAAGTGTTGTCCCGTATCTCACCTCCACCGCATTCCACATATAAACAGAACATTCTCTCTTACTATGACATAAGTCCCCTTTGTCACCATTTATATCGGAATTTTAGAGCTTGTCTCGTTTCGTTTAAAAAAATCTTAATTTTTATCCAACTCAAAGATGCTCATTCTTTCCTTCATAAACTTTATTAAATTATTTAAGACCCTTTATTTTATTACTAACAAGTTATTTACATTGGATTACAAGGGGGGGGGTTATCTAAATTTCTTTCTCCCATTCATTCACTATAAACAAATAGAAACATGAAATTGGACACACAAGAAGGAATGTTAGTACATCAATAATATAAACTTTATTAAATTATTTAAAACCCTTTATTTTATTACTAACAAGTTATTTACATTGGATTACAAGGGGGGGGGGGTAACTAAATCTCTTTCTCCCATTCATTCACTATAAACAAAAACAAACATGAAATTGGACATGCAAGAAGGAATGTTAGTACATCAATAATATAATTCTTTGTTTAAACGGTTATTTTTGACGATGGAAGGATTGTGAAGGAAACAGGATTTTTCCGGACATTTGCCATCGTTCAGTGAAACAAGAAAACAGTAACACTACGTTTCGAGATCTGCAATCTGATCTCTTCTTCAGGTAAAGAACTAACCTAATACATAATTACAAACTAGGTTATTATGTATTAGGTTAGTTCTTTACCTGAAGAAGAGATCAGATTGCAGATCTCGAAACGTAGTGTTACTGTTTTCTTGTTTCACTGAACGATGGCAAATGTCCGGAAAAATCCTGTTTCCTTCAATAATATAATGTCTTTATACTAATATCAGACAGTATAATGGTTACGTTTTAATAATAGTGTCTACAACCATTATACTGTCTTACTACATATCTTAATTTTAAAATCCAGAGGCCATGCAATTCTCCTCTCCATGTAATATTTATTTATATGTCATAAAAATTCACTTTTTCTTTTAATACAACATATTCATTTAATTTCAGTTTTAATAAAAAAAATAAACCTTTGTAGCTTTAAAAACGCTACACAGACAAAATAAAGTTATTTCTTTAGACCAAATACCACTGAATACACTAAATCTTATTATCAAAAACAAGGAGATTGTTATGCCAAGTAAGTTTACAACACCTGGACTTATACAGGGTGACTCTCTCTTGGTGTTAAGAAATAAATCTGGTAATAATATAGACTTAGGGCAATAAGAAACTATAATTTTAAAATTTTTCTTTACAAAATACTGTTTGTAGCGATTTTTTCCTTTCTTCAGAAGCGTTTTGTAATTATGTAAAAAACAGACTTTTTCTACAATTTTGACTTTGTAAATAATTTTTTTATTGGTGCTTTCTAAAAGTTCATAAAATTTAAATTTAAAAAGACCATAAAAAGCAATTTACGAAACTTTATGTGATACTTATCACCAATAAAAGTAAGAAAATTGAAATCTTTTTAAAATAAAAAAAAAATTAAACCAATATTCTGAGCAAATTTAAGTGAGATTCAATTGTCAAATTTTACAAAATAAGCTTGGTCCATTTAATAAGCTGCTATTTAACATAAAAAAGTATTTTTATGTTTCAAATAGCTGAAGAAAAGTGAAGTTGAATGTGCAAAAACATAGAGGTTTGTAACAAACAATATAGACTCTGTGTGGAAAGTAGCATTTCGAAGGCAGAACCGAGGCATCGGAGGATTGGATTCACAACTGTTTCGTGTTTAGGGCAGTTGAAATAATAACGGTCCTTATTTTAACCAATTATTGTTCAGAATTACTTTGACAAGATAGTTGGAATTGTTGTACCGTAGTTGTAATTATTTATGCTGAATCGCGGTAGGAAGTAGTCTTTTTTGTTAACTAGACGCGGTGCGTGGACATTTGTTTGTTGGTTAGACCGGCACATCGGCTGATCGAGATGTCTACGGTGATACGTTCCGAGCCGGTTCCCGGAGAGGGGACCAGTCTTGAAGCCACAACGACAAGGTGCAGACGTCGAGTAGAGAAGAGGTAGTTCTTCCTCTAATTCTATAGTTTGGGATCTAGAGTAATTCTTTTAATCGGGTGTAAATTCAAATCAAGTTTTAATTTTCTTTAGTGCGTTTTTAGTTTCCTATCAGCCTCCATAGTCTTCAAAGTAGTAAGTCCCGTACCAGCGTTTAGTTAATATCTTTTATTTTTATACTGTTGTAATTAAATTTCTAACGATTCCCATATTACAGAGTCTGAGAATTAATTCAATTTTGAAGTATTGTGAATTCAATTTTTGTCGTAAAGTTAATATAAAGTTTTGTGTTATTTTGATTTTGAATATTTTGAGAAGAGAACTTTTTATTTTACTTTGTTAATTTAAACCTTTTAGAGAAGTATTCATTTTTAGTTTCATTTTAATTTTATTTCTTTTTAGATTAGACTCTTAATTAGATTTTATCGATTGTGAGGATTTTTTGAAGAAAATCAAATCCAAAGTTTGTAAACTTTCTTAAAATTTTGGTGAACTCTAATTCGGAATAAATCAAGTATTTCCGAAAAGTTGTTTTGATTTATAAAGTATTAGCTCTAAAGTAATGTAACATATGTACTATAATAACGGTACATTGTTATCATTCAATTTTACACCACTGTTTAAGAAAACATGAGATACGAACTAATGGCAATAATACTTTCTCAATAATAGAAGAAAGTATGGTTAACGGTATTCAAGATCTCATACCATAACATTGGTACTGTTACGAACCAAATTTAACACAAAAAATTTAGAATATGATACGCAAAATAACTTTTAATGGCATTGTAGCAATGCACATTAATACTAGTTACCAAAGGGAAAAGGTCTAAAAATAATGCTTACACGCGGCTGAAATAACCAATATATCCAAAATACAGTTCTACGAAACAAGTCTTTTGTTTCACCGAACGATGAAGAATGTCCAGAAAAATCCGGATTCCTTCACAATCCGTCCATCGTCATAAATAAACTTAAAACAAAGAAGCAAGGTTGTAAAGGCTTGTTGTAATTTTTATTGAAGTACAATGACCATTACACTGGTAACAAATAAATAAATAAAATTTCTAGCTGAAGGCCAGATAATTGAATCAGTAAACCGAGATAAAAAAGCAATGGCACGCACTGTATCACATTGTAACGTTTTACTGCCACATGAGGGGTTAGCTTAGAAACTTAAGTTTTGTGAAGGTTCAAAAAAGGAAACGAAAATCTTCTGAAATTAATCAAGTTCGAACTAAAATAAAACTACTTCTTAAAAAATAATAACTGAATTTAAAATTAAAATAAAAACTTCTTGATTACTTTTAAGTTCAAACTTGTAATGTATTCGTCACTCAAAAAATGTACAAAGTTGTTACAGCTTGTCTTTTATTCAATTTTCAAAATTCTAAACTTTCTCACTCTAATCTGATCTGCTAATTCTTCCCTTTAATTTATCTTCAAAATTCAATTTTATTCTGTTACTAATTTCTATACTTTAATATATCAACAATATTTGTATTATAAAAATTCTTCTGTGTTAGAGAATATTGAAATTATTTATTTTCAGTGTTAGAGAATAAATTGTTAAAAGCATCTGTAACAACCTGAAAAATATTTTAGCATTTTTTTTACATACAATTTTATATACATGTTCTCACTGCACCAACAAGTTTTATATTGCACAGATGAAAAGGACAAGGTCCTAAATTCCCATTAAATTTAATTTTCACACTATTTCTTTCCCCAAGATTATTCAAAATAACCAAGAATGAATATTGACTGGACTCCAATTAAAAGTTCACTTACCCGCAGGTTCTATGACGATTAGCAAGAAACAACTCTAAACACTTTAAAAGGCTTTAATCGTTACCACTACTACAGATCAACTGAGATGGGAGGTACGGCACGTCTACCTCACCTCACCTCTCAATTTCGTTATCAAACTCTCCCATCTGCGATGCGCGCCTCGCTGATAGAAGGCTTTTTGTACTGTCCAGTCCTTATCATTCTTCTGGACCTACTCCCTCCACCGGTAATCCAGTTACCCCAGAATTACTATTTAATACAGTCGGTACAACATGAGTTGCACAAAGGGGTATGGCCACAGAGGAACTTTTAGCTAATAAATGAGAAATCGCTGGTGCCAACTATCAATCAAATATAACCAGTATACACATAGTTACCTCATAACAGTACGGTTTAAATTTAGAAACTATAATTTATTCAATTCAATGAAAATAATGCAAATGATAATACTTGCGAAAAAAATCAAGTCTAATAGAGAATTACGATCAATTAATAGCCAATATTCTTTCTTTTACTATTTCTTTTAATGCTCCTCACTATAAATATGTGACTCACTTTTAGACGTTTTATTTTGGCTTTGCAGATCCTGGCTAAATTCAATGGATTGGTTCATAACAGTTTGTTTTACTTGATAAAAATATAATTGATTTTTAAAGCAGAATGTAAAATAATTACATTCAGTACACATGTTATATATTATTTATCAATATTTTTATATGGTTTGTAAATTAGTATCAGAAAATGTTTAATAATATATCGTTTTATTATAAAATATACATAGAACGAACACAACTTTATATATTTCGGATGTGGTTGTTATAGATTGAGGACAAATAATTGTATATGTCACTTTTTTATAAACGCTGTATCACAAGAAATAAACTAAACAAAACCCTAAAATTTTCTTTTCATAAAAATATGGAGGTTTAAATTTACAAAACTGTAAAAAACAACACTTAAAAACCCTACTTAAAATTTTAAAAAGTAATCTAAAGCGCCATTCCTGTATTGTATTCTAAAATAACTATGATAATCTGTATTCAAGCAATCTTTAAAATAAAAATACGATCTAAGGTCAATAAATAGATTTATGAAAATATTTTTTTGGACTTTTAAAAATCAAATAAAAATACCTTCTAAATACAATTTTGAATCATTGTAGTATAAATTCCAAGGATGGAATAAATTAATTTAAGAACGTGAATAAGTTTAATCTTTTATAATAGTATTTCTTAACTTATTCAACAAATTTAATCATAAAACGATCTTTATCTTTTATAATTTTTTACCAATAACCATTAAATATATATTATCTCTTTTATTAATTTCTTTTATCTTTTTATCATCTATGACATTTACAAATCTATTAGGCAAATGTACTTTCTAATCTTCTAAATCTGCAATAATTGTCCAACCATATTTATCTTTCATTCTTTCCAAATTCAAAATTTTATATTTTTTATTTTCTTCTAATTCATTTAACTTCTTATAATCTTTAAATTTACATTCTCTAATATCATTTAACTCTTTCAAGAACTCCATAGCAATAAATTTTAACTAACAAAAATAATTCAGGAAAAATAATATAAAGTAAAACGTAAAAATCATGATTATACATAATGTTTTATGTTTTAAGTTTTATGTAAGAATAAATATCATATTTTTATATAAAAAAGAAAAAATGAAAATTTACAAATTTTATCTTGAGAATTTAATTTGAAGGGAAAAGATAATTTTTTATCACTAATTTCTTTATATCTTTTCACCAAATGTAATATAAATTTTTCAAAAGTTTCAGGTTTAAACCTATAATCAAATTCAATACCCAAGTAATGAAAGAGCAATGGTAATATCTTATCATCATAAATATGTATGTTTATACCTACAAACCTAACATATTCTTTAAATAATGCATTGATATTCTAATTTTCTTCATATGATAATATAAAAGATTTATTTCTAGATCTAAATTCAGTAACAAATTTTGTTTCTTTTTTATCTCCATATTGCAATGTTCTAAGAATTGTATTCAAATGTGTTAATTTATTTTTACATTTCTTAATCTTTTTCTCATATACTATTAAGTTACAATTTTTACAAACTAGAAATATTTTATTAAGAATTTCTCCTCTATTACCACATTTATGACATTTTGAAATAATTATTTCTTTTATTTCAATGGGGGTTCTAATTCTAAAAAAAATATATTTTAATTCTATTAATTCTATTTAATAGAATTATTTATTCCAAGAAAGTACTTTAGCATTAATTTATTTGTTTATATTTCAACAACTGAGATAACCAAAAACCAATGCCCGATGATTCATGATTATAGAAAATTTATATCATTGTATAATTATTTTGGATATTATGTTTATGATTATAAAGATTATTATGTAAGAAATCGAGATTTTTCAACATAAAAAGAATATATTTTTGAAGTAATAGAAGGAATGAAAGAGAATAATATGAATTTAGCCAATAATTTTTCTTCAATAAAAAAGGTGTTTTACTAAATAATAAAATTTGACTTAGAAACTTTTTAGTATTAAATGGCTAACGAAAAGAATTACTGACTATATTGTACCGAATGACGATAAAACATGGGAGTGGTGACTTCTGAGGTCGTAGTAATAAATACTCGAATTGCAAAGTTTACTTATAAGTTCAATTTAATCAGTGAAACTTACAAGCAGCACTTTTAGTTGTTAAATTAAATGTATGCCTTGCCACGTTGCTGCCAATTAGAGTACAAGAACTAAAAACGTATATCTGATAGGTGGGCCTAAGGTATCCAATGTTCGATGGAATCATGGTTACGATGTTTTACTTTATAAAACATTAAGATTTTACTTCCCTTCACAATGTGTAGACTCACAACTCGGGCGTCGGCGTCTTGGCACGAGACATTGAAGCTGTAGTCTAAGAAGAACTAGAAGATATGAAACTGGTAGCCATCTACTCAAATAATACGTGAGACACGTGAGATACGTGAGATCCGTGCGATACGTGAGCTCGCGGACAAGGCGCGCGAGGTCTAATCGGTCACGTAGTAGGGCTGCTACAAAGGGTTAGAATAAAATATTCATACGCGTGCAAATTTGGTAGTTACTCCGCCGATAATTTAGTTCCGGAACATTGGATAAAAAAAATATATTAAATTATACTGGCTGACTAGGTTGTGAAATGTACATTATATACAATCTAATTAACTAAATATGTACCGTTAATATATTGCAACAAAGAGCTCTTTAAGAGAAATTTTGATAGACATTATAACTCTGAGAAGCACTTAGAAAATAAAAAAATAAAAGATAATGAATTTAATTATTTGAAAGAATGGGCAAAGTATAATCAAATTTATAATTATGAAAAACTAAACTCAGGTAAATTAAAAGAATTAAAGAATTCATATAAAGAAAATAAGGATAATCTAAATCTCTTTAATATTGAGAAATTAAAAGATATAGCAATAAAATTATCTCTTAAAAAAATTGATGATCTATTACGAGAAAAATATTATAAAAGTTCAAAAACGTCCAAATCGATTAGGTTTAAGAAATACTACATATCTTCAAGATTTAGCAAGGAAGAATGGGTTAATGATTGGTACAAAAACTAGAAGAGAATTAATTCAAGAATTAAATGAACACTTTGAATTACAAAAACATTTTCCAGATTCAAAAGAAAATATTATTGATATTCAAACAATATCATCTAAGAAATGACATTTTAAAGAATTTATTCTTTCTAATTCAGATGAAAACATTGTTGATCTTTCTCTATATTTAGAATCCCAATAAGACGAATTGAAGAGATTAATTGAAAATATGTTGCAAGAAAATAAAAATATTAAAGGTCAAATATGTTTAAAATGTGAATATGAAAGAGAATTAGTAGACGGTAATCATCAATCAACATCAATGTATTTCCAATTAAAGACAGAAGATATTTTTAATGTTGATGATTTTATTTCAAGTCAATTCGAAAAAATTACATTACGTGAACAGAATAATCAACCAAATGCATGATCTGGATGGACCTTAAAAATATGGAAACAAACTATTTTAATACTTAATAAACATAATTCTTTAAATGCTGGTTCTTATATTGAGTTACCTAGAGAAATACAAAATAAAAAAGCTTGTGTTAATTTTAAAAATAATAATGATTTTTTTTTATTTATGCAATTAGATGTGCTGTAGAAAGACCTAAAGCTCATCCTGAAAGATTTAAACGATATCAAATTTATTTAAGAGATGAAATATTTGATGGATTTGACTATCCAATGTCACTAAAAGATATAAAAGCTTTTGAAAAAAGAAGTTTTAATCAGTTTTGTTCAAATATCCAAAAATGTCAATAAATATTTTTAGTTATGATGAACAAATAAATATAGATCCGTTACAGATATCAGAAATTTATGATGCTGAATTAAATATTGATTTATTGTATGTTAAGAATGAAAAAAGATCTCATTATGTTTTAATAACAGATTTAAATAAATTATTAAATTCTCAAGCATCAAAAAATCATCATAAAAAGTTCATATGCAGAAGATGTTTAACACATTTTTATAAATCTGGAGATTTAAAAGATCACTTAGAAATTTGTAAACAACATGAAGTATGTAAACCAATAATGCCTTTTCCAGGTCAAACTACAAAATTCTTTAATTATAAAAATAAAATTTCACATCCTTATGTAATCTATATGGATTTTGAGTCAAATTTAGAAAAAGTTCCGACATGTAAAAATAGTCCTTTATAATCAACAACTACGAAGATTCAAAAACATATTCCATATGGTTCACAATATATCTAGTTTCAAATGTAACAAATAAAAAATATAGACCAATATGTTATAGAGCCAAAACTGACGATGATTTAGTAAAGTTCCTATGAAATTGTTCAAAGAACTTAATAAATTGTCAAAATATATAGCTGAAAAATATAATTCTAAAAACAAATGAATTTAACCGAAGAAGAAGAAAATTCTTTTCAAACAACAAACATTTGTCATATTTGTGAGACTGAGGGTTTTGATGATGAAAAAAGAATAAAAGTAAGAGATCACTGTGATTTAACAGGAAACATAGAGGAGCAGCTCATAGTACTTGTAATCTAAATCTTAAATTTCTTCAAAATATTCCAGTTTTCTGTCATAATATGAGTAATTATGATACTCATTTATACATAAAAGAATTAGCTACAATATGGGAATGTAGATTTAATTTCAAATACTGATGAAAAATATATACATTATTCTGTGAATTCTGGTTGTGGACTTGAATTTGGCAATGATAATAAACCTAGAAAATTCATAAAATTCTCATTTGTTGATACATTTAGATTCATGGCTTCTTATATTGAAAAATTAGCAAAAAATCTTAAAAAAGGCTATTTCAAACATACTAATAATTTTATAAAAGATGGTAAAATATTGAATAAAATATTAGAAAGACATTCGAATCGGTATTTGTTAAAAGGGCATCAGTCATGAAAAGTAAACCTTCGGAAAACTTGATAAAACGGATTAAATATTATATAGCAAATTTAAAATTCCTAAATAAATATGCATTGCATTTTCTGCCTTATTTTTAACATCCCAATATAAAGATTTCAAATTTTTATCCAAATTTCATATTTTTATGAATTTTTAAAAATGTTTGACTTATGCCCTTTTAACAAATTTTCAATATGTCACATGAAAAAAATAGTGTTAACACTCATAATTTATAAAAAAAATTTATTTTTAAAGATACAATGAGTCCAGAATTATTGGTATAGGCCTAAGCTTAAATTATGTTACTTAAACAATTTTTTTAAACTCCTTATCATAGAAAAGAAACTAAATTTGTGCCCTATTGTAGGTTTTTGTTGATACTTATCACTCATATTCTTCTTGCATATTAATATTTTCCATTACAGGCCATTCTAAAATATCATTATAAAATTGTCTGTTCTCATGAGGTACATACTGAATGACTTTTCTTAAATCTTGGAGTTTTGATTTTTTTATAGGCACTTTACCCTCTGGGTAAGCAAGTTCGCTGGGACCAGTAATCCCTGTGTTTGTTAAAGACATGAAAAAGGTGTGGCAATGGAGACCATTAATGGTGGTGTATGCCTTTATGTAGCCTTTTATAGTAGATTCAAACACAAAATGAAACAGCTTACTGATCCCAAATTTGACTTTTTCTTTGCTTAGTTTCTTTTTTGTTTCCTCTGAAACTGAAGTATTTTTGTAATACTTTATCAACCAAGATTTTAAGTTAGAAATCTCTGAAGCTCTCGCCTCCTTCACAAGAAACTTTCCAGGTTTGGCACTTTTTATTATTACCTCAAAGATTTCATACATACTGAATATTCTGTCATGCTTATTAAGCATCCTTTTGATTAAGCCGAACTCTCTGTCACAAGGAAGGAAACTGTGACCTCTGACAGGATAAAAGTGCTGAATTTTTAAGAACCTTTTACTGTCAGTTAAAAATAAGAAAAACCTAGTCAATGTCTGGTTCTTATTTTGACCAGCGCAATTGTCCGAAAAAATACGGAGCTCTGTCACACTTTCCGGAACATGTTTAAGGTAGTCATCCAAAAAGGAGCAAACTTCGTTAGGCCCCTTGTGACCTTCTCCTTCATGATAGAGGTAGATGTTGCTGTTTCTACTTTTTAAGTCTGTTATACAAAACGCATTCACTGTAAGTTGGCGCAAATAAAACAGTTCCTGCACAGGCACCTTTGGGAGGGAAATGTTTTGCATGTAATCAAATGCAATTGAAAGAATATTGTTTTCTTCCTTAGCATCTTCTGAGGCCTCATACTTTAGCGCAGAATAAAACTTTTGGCTTCGTCGCTTATGTACAAGAAGCTCGGCCACAGCACTCCGTTTTGCAGCTTCATTCAAGTGCGGAGATTTAATTTTTAGCTTAAGCTCTTCACGTGTGCAACATGTGTCGACTTGAGGCCGACCAAATCTGAGATTAAAATTATCTTTAAAAAACGTGTAGTAAAAACTATAACTCACCTTCTTTTCTGGGTACTTCTCACAAAACAAGTTATACATTATTTTAAAATTTAATTCCGCATTCAGGTAAAATTTGGTTCCTCCCAAATAGTGGGATTCCTTCACACGAAATGAACTAATATGTTCTCTAACCAAGCTTTTTATTTCATCGGACACGGAAAAAGACACTGCCTTTCCTCTTTTATCTTCGGGAGTTTTGCAGGCCTTCTTGAGTTCTCTGATTGACCAGACTCTTTTAGTTGTAACACCATAAGCATTGACAAAAGCATCCAAACATACTATATGTCTTGAAGTTCCAATCAAAAGGTGATATTTGAAACTAGCACTGTTTATTCTTGGATTTTGATTTCTTGGTCTACGTATTGCCACTTCCTCCACATCAATAAGTCCATATAGTAACATGTCTTGTTCATTTTTTGTACCGAAGTCGTGAAACCTAGCAAAAATCTCAGTCACGTTGTCCTCTGGAAACTCTCCCAAGCAATTCCTCTTGCATCTGTAACAAAATGAGAGTTTTAGGCTAATGTAAACAAAGTATATAATTATATAATAATAATAGCCTCAGGGCTCAGACTTGTAACTTGATGTAGCTCTGAGGATTTTATTATATAAGTTATTTAAAAAGACACACACCAATTATATTGGTAAACAAAGTTTATAAGTTTATGTTGATAACTCATTTAAATTATTACTTACCCACAAGTAAATGAACGCTTCTTAGCTGGAGTTTCATTGCCTTTATGGTTTACATATTTCTCCCCTTTGATAATGGCTTTCCTTATTTGATTCCTTTTGTACTCACTAGGATCTGTAAACTTCCTTTTACGAGAAACATCATGATTAACACTTTCCATATTTTCTATCATATTTTTCTACTCGTTTACTCTGTGGAATTAACCAAAGAATCTGAAAACTATAACCTTAAAACCTGCTCACAATATTCAAGCTGCTAGACAGCTGTTTCCATCTTAACAGCTGTAGCTAAACAAAAGTACAGCCGACATTTTTAGTTAAAAGGGCATGAGTCATAGACTGATGCCTTTTTAACAAATTACACAATATTCAACCTTGTGCTGTGGGCTTATTACTTGACTGATTGATGCCCTATTAACACAGAATGTAGATCTAGAAATAAAGAATCCAAATCCACCAAAAAGTGGAATTGTGAAAAAACGTGACTGATGCTTTGATTTAAATTTTTTTAATTTCCTTTGATGTTAAAAACATGTACTCGAACATTCCAAAACAAGAATAAATTAAAATTCTTAAAGATAATCTAATAAAATACAGTCAACTTGAAATTAATGAAATTGACGACATCTTATCACTGACAAAATCTACTGTTAATCAAAATTATTTTCAATACAAAAAGGACTTTTACAAACAAGAAGATGGGTTGGCAATGGGTTCTCCTCTTTCAGGCCTTCTTGCAAATATATACATGCAACATTTAGAAAACAACAAAATTATGAGTGGTACTAATCCATTTAAAGATCAAATAATTTACTGGTTTAGATATGTTGATGACTTCTTATGTCTTTTCAAAGGAGATGAAAAGCAAGCAGACAAGTTTTTAACATTCCTCAATTCTAAATCCCCAACAATTAAGTTTTCAAAAGAAATCCAAAAAGTCAAAATTAACTTTCTTGAAATAAGCATTTCTAATCTTAATGGAAACCACTCATTTGATATTTATAGAAAAACAACCCAAACAGATCATCTAATACCATCATCCTCTAACCATCCATGGAAACACAAATTAGCAGCATTTCACTCAATGATTAACAGAATGTTAAATATACCAATGAGTGATGAAAATAAAACTAAAGAAATGAAAATCATAAAGTATCTAGCTGTCAAAAATGGATATCAACCCCATATTGTAGACAAAATGATTCAGAAGAAAACAAGAAAAATCAATAAAACCAACACAATACGGCCTAATCCTAATAATAATGAAATTTAGAAATATATGTGTGCCTTTCAATACTAAAATAAACAAAGCTGTTCGAAAAACCTTTCAAAATTCAAAATTTTCCATCAGTTACCAAACAAGAAATAATACGTTTAAACTAATTGAAAACAAAGTAAACCAAAAAGATGATAAACAAGATGTATACAAACAATGTGGAGTATACAAAATTAACTATAGTGACTGTGAAAGCTATTATATTGGACAAACTGGCAGAAATTTTAATAAAAGGTTTAAAGAACATATATACAAGCTTTGAAAACGAATAAAATGTCTACAATAAAATCAAATTTCGCTAAACATTTATTAGAAATGGACATAACTGCAAAAGTATTGAAAAGAACATGGCAATTTTGGACATTGTAAAGAAAGGAGAAAAATTAAACACGAAAGAAGGACTACATATTTATCTAAATTATAACAAAGATCCTCACAACATATTAAATAGCAATTTAAAAAATAAAACAAATAGTATCTTGAAAAAATATTAAACACAGAATACTAATCAAAATTACAACTGTGTCATATAAATTGAACATCTGTTTAAATAGTCGGCAGGTGTATATTATATTTGTTTTGTTTATTATTTACTTAGAGGTTAATGTTCACACTGAAGATGGTTTATACCGAAACACGTGTCTGAAATAAAAGAATTTAAAAGGGTTTTAGTTTACAATTTTATATTCTAACATAAAGATAGCCCTATAATGTGGAGTTAATAACATAACAAATATATATATGTGCGTGTGTGTGTGTGTGTGTGTGTGTGTGTGTGTGTGTGTTTATATTGAGATAAGGTTAAGATTCTTAACCGTAATGAAAGAAAAGAAAGTCAAGTTGGATCAACCCTAAAGCTGGAGCAGTACAAGTCTGTACAGAAGTTATGGCCAATAACCTGCCAATGCCTGGCTTTATTGCTCCCTTTACAGCCTTCCACAGGATAAATGGTGACGTCACCAAGCTCTTATGTCTTCTATTCACTATGTTCACTTGACCTGAAACGTATACCAATGTTATCTTTATAAAAATACTGTGACTAGACTGTTTATCATGTTTAATGGATAATAAATAACGATTTACACGTCATGACATCAGCCAATTACTGGATTTCATGGTCTGAGATGAAAGCGTATTCAATGGGGTGAGATTTATTTCCCACTGGAAACAGTGCATTCCTACCCCGACGACATATTTACCTGCCTGCCTGGGAAGTATGTTTTTAAAGACTAACTCAAGGATTAATTGCATGCCCTGACTCTTCCATTTTTACACATTTGAAGATTATTGACAAATTCTGTATTGTACGCTTATGATAGAATATTCGTAGAGTCTACCCTAATAAAGAGCTTTATAAAATAATGAGTAGTTTTAATTAATATATTTAAATTTGGGCTCCTAGAAGTGCATTGCCTAATTTATATAATAATAATAGCCATACACAATTCCAGTCATAACAATAAATTGGCCAGATCACATATTAATGGGATCCATGGGCGAGGTGATTAATGAAAAGATGTATAAATTAAAAATGCGGGAAAACTGAGAATTGACAATTCATTAAGACTGAATTTTGCTGGCTATGGTTATGGAGCGATATTTAGAGATACCAATAATATACCAAATTAAAGGTGTGTAATGGTATTTTACTATAAGTATTCAGCAATGTATTTTTTTATCAATATTAAAACAGACTTAACTCATTTAGTTAAATATCATCAATAATTATAGTAAGAAAGATGATAGGTGCATTAATTTTCTATATATTGTAGACCAAACATGGAAAATCTGGTCAACAATATGTGATACTGAATTACAGAATACAGGTCACAACTGACCAAAGGCTAATGATAAATGACAATCGCCACGGCAGAAACACAATAGCGGATTTTAAAAGTGAATGTTTTAGAGACACAAAATGGCTCTTGTGGTTCCTGACTTATGCGTGTTACAACGCTAGTCGTGTTACGTATGTTTTGTTTACTATAACCTGGATTACAGTTATGTATCAGATTAACCATTCATTTGAGTAAGAGATCAGAACGCAGATCTGAAAACGGATAGTTCTTTATGAATGTTTCTAGCCTCTGAGAAATTTCAATATCGGATGCTGGAAGTTGTAGACCTTTTAATGCTTCAAATAAAAAAAAAAATCCCTTCACAATTATTTAGGCAATGGAACGTTTCGGTTTCAAGTAATGAGTTCCAGGTCTCTAAATGGTTTTGGAAAATTAGTATCAGTAAGTTTTCAACCAAATTATCATTCTAATGGTAGATATTTTGGTTTATAAAAACCCCTCTCTCTTATACATCACTCTCAGGCTCCAGCTTTAAAACATTCCCAGTCTGGAAAAACTTTACTGAAATGAAATATAGAAAACTACAATCTCACGGTTATGCAATGAAAATAAATTTACTGAAAGATCCCAGCTTGTGGATTTCCCACCCACTGGAATCTGTCGGAATATTAAAGCTTTCAACATCTAATAACTTCTGTAATCTTTAAATTTTATTTGTATAATATATTACAAACTCTGCGACATCATAAGATTTTCACTTCAAATAGCTTCCAATATCTGTAGTATCTGATCTTTGACAACTCCTAATCTCCAGATCTTCTTTCCTCGATGTCAGAGTGTTTCCACCTAATAAGCGTGCCTGTCTTTTGTGACTGTCCGTAATCTGAGAGCGTTAGTACTCTGAAAAGGCTTGAACTCTGAGAGCTCGTGGAAATTCTCATTTTACGAAATACTACCTCAGGACACTAATGGACAGTAAGAATTGCTGAATATTTTAACTCTTAGATCATAAAAGTTTCAAGATTCTAGTATATCTCAAAACCTTAAGAGATCTCTTTCCCTTGAATGTAAGAGTATCTGCAGAGTTCTAGATTTTCCCTGGTTATAAAACATCATAGCCTTAGAAAGTTATATATAAGTAGATAGTAAAGTGGCGGTTCTGGCTCACTCTTGGGACAGATCGAAGATCAATATAATTACTGTTTAAAAGATACAATTCTAAAATAACTATGATAATCTGTATTCAAGCAACCTTTCAAGGACAACGTGTGGAATTTTCCATGGAATTTATGTTGGCAATACTCGAGTGAAAATACAAAAATAATTTGTTAAATTAAGGTGAAAAAACCGACATTTTACTTCTAAAATACACAAAAACCAAGGTATGGACCCAAAATCACGGCTCTTAAGGTGCATTCCCATTAGAGTTTTTTCAAAAATCCTGAAAAATCTACTGAATTATCTATAATTATTGCGAATCTTTAGCTTAAATTTGATGATTTGAATGAGATTTCTCAAAAATTCATTAGAAAATTGAAATTTAGAAAATCTTGAATTAAAATGTTTCTTCTTTAAATGGAGTGAAAAAAAATCTCGTGCCCGTTTTGTAAAAAAGAAGTTTTTGAACATCATTATACCCGACATTATAATTCTAAAATCCATCTAAAAACAAAGACATTTATGAGAAAGAACTAAATTATGTACGACAATGGGCTAAAGAAAATCAAATTGCTGATCACGAAAAGATGTATAATATAGAAAAATTAAAGGAATTAAAGAAAAATTTTAAATTTGAAAAGAAAAATTTAGATCTATTTAATTATGAAAAAATTAATTTAATAGCTGAAAAATTGTCCATTGAAACAAACGATAAAACTAAGTCTGAAATATTGATCAAATAGATAAAACTTTTAACGACAAACCCACCGAAAATGTCATTAACGTTGAAGTTTTATTCTCCATCCATGGTCTTTTCAAGCAATATATTATAACGAATTTAAACGAACATTTCATGTCGATTTACAAATATCTTTCTATTATGCGGCCAGAAGTTAAAAGTTTAATCGAAAAATTTCAAGACACTGTGAAAAATAGTAAAGGATATCTATCTTTAGAATGCGAATACGAACGAACTTTAGTGAACAGTGAACCACAGACTTGTCCAATGTATTTTACTATAAAACAGACGAAATCTGTAACATAAATGACTTTATTACTAAGCAATTTAATAAATTAACGCATCGCGAACAGACCAATCATCCAAATAAAGGTTCTGGATGGACATTTAAAAATTGTAAACAATCAGTTTTAAAACTTAACAAACACGAAATACTGAATGCGGGATCATATATCAATTTACCACAAGAAATAATGTTAAAAAAGCACGTGTGAATATAAAAAACAAAGATGATTTCTGTTTTATTTACTCAATTAGATGTGCTATTGGAAAACCCAAAAAGAATGCTGAAAGAGCAAAACAATACGAACAATTCGTGAATGACGAAATATTTTCAGGTTTCGAGTATCCAATGTCTTTAAAAGATATACAATTATTTGAAAAACGAAGCTACAATTCTAAGTACAAGTATCCGTAAATGTCTATAAATGTGTATAGTTATGATGAAAAATTACACATAGTTCCGTTACAAATTTCCGAAGTTTATGATGCCGAGTTAGAAATCGATTTATTGTATGTTAAACAAGATGAAAAATCTCATTATGTGTTGACAACAGATTTAAGTAGATTAGTGAGTTCTCAGTTATCTAAACACGAACATAAAAATCTGCTATGTAGAAGATGTTTAAGTAATTTCTACAAATATAGTGCTTTAGCTGATCATTTAGAAATTTGCAAGCAACATGAAGTTTGTAAACCAATTATGCCATTTCCAGGTCAAACAACATCATTTACTAATTATCAAAAGAAGTTTAACCATCCGTACGTTATTTATATGGATTTTGAAAGCATATTAAAAAAAATTATAACATGTAAGAATAATCCACAAAAAATCTACTACAACCAAGATGTAAATCGGAAGCATATTCCTTACGGTTTTACTCTATATTTAGTATCGAATGTAACCAATCGCATGTATAAACCTATATGTTATCGAGCCAAAAGTGAAGATGATTTGCCTAATTTTCCTGCAAAATTGTTTGAAGAGCTTAATAAATGATCGAAATAAATAGCTAAAAAATATAATTCAAGGAACATGAAGCCTATGAAATTAACTGAAGAAGAAGAAATTTCATATCAAAATTTAAATCCTTGTCATAAAATATGTGAATGGTCTGCTTATGATATTGGGTCAATTAAGTATTGTTTTACTCCTGACAGTTGGAAAGATAAGAGTTATAATAAAGTGAGAGATTATTGTCATTTAACCAGCAAATTTCGAGGCGCAGCTCATTCATGTTGCAATCTGAATTTGAAATTTCAACAAAATATTCCAGTTTTCTGTCATAATATGTCAAATTACGATACTCATTTGTACATAAAAGAATTGGCTAAACAATGGAAATGTTGATTTGATCGCAAATACAGATGAAAAATATATAAATTATTCAGTAAATTCTGGATATGGCTATGAGTTTGACAATGATAAGCCTAGAAAATTTGTTAAGTTTTCTTTCGTAGACACATTTATATTCATGGCATCGGCTATTGAAAAATTAGCTAAAAACCTCAAGAAAGTTGACTTCAAGCATACAAATCATTTTATACAGGATGGAAGAATATTGAATGAAATTATAGAAAGACCGCCAGTTGACGAAGACGAGATTTTTAAAATATTGTGTGGAAAAGGCATATTTCCTTACGAATTTATCGATAGTATTGAAAAACTTGATTACACAGAAGAGCTGAAAATTGAAGATTTCTATTCACTTTTGACAGATGAGAGCATATCTGAGGAGTATTTTCAGCACTACATAATGGTCTGGAACAAATTAAAACAAAAAAATCTAGGAAATTACTCTGATTTGTACAATATCCAAGATGTACTATTGCTCGCTGATATATTTGAAAATTTCAGAAACATTTGTCTAAATTGTTACATAATTGATCCAGCTTATTATTTAACAGCTTTAAGCCTCGCATGGGATGCTATGTTAAAATTAACAAAAATAGAATTACAATTGATTAGTGATTATAATATGTATTTAATGATTGAAAAAGGTATTCGTAGAGGCATTTCTCAATGTATTAAACGATATGAAAATAACAAATATTTGAAAGATTTCGATAAGACAAAACCTGAAAATTATCTGTTGTACGTCGATGCAAATAATCTATATAGTTGGGCTCTTTCACAAAATTTACCGTATGGCGATATTAAGTGGATGGATCCTAAAACTTATACAACTGCAGAATGGCAAGAAACAATTTTAGAACTCACTGGAGAAGAAGATTATGGCTATATTCTCGAATTTTATCTAGGATATCCAACTAATTTACATGAAAATCACAAGGATTTGCCTGTTGCTCCAGAACATTATAAAAACAAGTTGTGTACAACTCTATTAAACAAAACTGAATATGTCGTTCATTCAAGAAATTTGAAATTTTACCTCGAACAAGGGATGGTGTTGAAACATGTGAGTAGGGTTATAGCATTTGATCAGAAGCCTTTTATGACAGAATATATTAATTTTAATACCAATATGAGAACAAATGCTACAAATGACTTCGAAAAGGACTTTTATAAGCTATTTTTTGGAAAATCTATGAAAAATGTGCGAAATAGATGTGATATCAAACTAGGAAATAAAGAATTTTTAATGAAACAGGCCAAGAAAACGAATTTCAAATGTTTCAATATCTTTGACGACAACTGTATAGCAAGTCATATGTACAAGCAGAAAGTTAAATTTAACAAGCCAATCTACATAGGTTTTTCAGTTCTTGACCTTTCAAAATTGTTAATGTACGAGTTTTATTACGATAAACTTAAGAAGTATGATCCCGATTCGAATCTATGTTACATGGATACAGATAGTTATTTTCTTGAAATGAAACTTGATCCTTATAAAATTATTAAGGAAAATATAGATGAGTTTGAAACAAGTGATTATCCAACAGATAACGAATGTTTCACTAATAAAAATAAAAAAGTAATAGGAAAATTCAAAGACGAACTTAATGGCGAGATATTAGAAGAATTTTGTGGATTGCGATCAAAGATGTACTCATACAAATATCTAGATAAATACCAGTAAGGTGTAAAGGAATTAAAAGCAGTGTTGTAAACAAAACAATAAATATCGATAATTTAAAGAGATGTTTGTTTGAAGATAAAAATGAATTTAGGGAAATGACTGTAATAAAAAGCTATAAACATGAACTATATACGATAACAATCAACAAACGAGCATTGTGCTCCAAGGATGATAAGAGAATTGTCCTAGAAAATAAGATCAAAACTTTTCTATATGGATATAAAAATGAAGCGAAATTTGATATATTAGATGATAAGAGAATTATCCTAGAAAATATGATCGAAACAGTACCGTATGGCTATAAAAATGAATCGAAATCTGATATATTAGACCAATTAAATAAACTTGGAAACTTTGATATATAAATGGAAGATGATTTAATTCACTGTCACAAGTGTAAGAAAAAAACTAAAAATATAGATTCTAAAATTGTTCAAACTCAAAATGGATTGTATAGAATTGCAGCAAAATGTTCAAAATGTAAGACAAATAAGAGTAAATTTATAAAGAATCCTTATGAAAACAAGTAAAGAAAGAATCGAAGAACAAAGAGGAAAGAGAGATTGAAGCTTTAGAAATTTATGCACCCGTACGAAAGAAATTTAAAAAGAGAAAAATTATAACATTAGGAATTGATGATTTATGGGCAGCAGATTTAGTTATAATGTTTAATTATTCGGATCAAAATGATGGATTTAAGTATATGTTAAATGTTATTGATACTTTCTCAAAATATGCTTGGTCAAGAGCGATTAAAAGAAAATACGGCAAAGATGTTTCTAAAGCTTTTGAAGTAAAAGATGCGATAAAGATCAATCATAAACCTCCACATCTACTTCATACAGATAAGAGTTTAGATTTTAAAAATAAAGAATTTAACGATATTTTGAGGAAATATAACATTAAGATTTATCATACTGAAAACGAAGAGAAATCAAGTATAGTAGAGAGATATAACAGAACTCAAATTGAAATAATGAAAGTAGTTTTAAGATTAATCAAAACTTTAAATGGATCGATATTCTTCAAAAAATAGTTTCAATTTATAATAATACTGTTCATAGCACAATTAAAATGAAGCCTAAGGATGTAGAAAAAGATGCAGAAAAGGAGTTATAACAGACAGTTTTCAAGCATACTCCACCAGACATTCACACGAAAACTAAATTTAAAGTCAATGATCATGTAAGAAATTTTAGTAAAAACAAACATTTTCGAACAAATATAAGAACAATTGGTCAAGAGAAATCTTTGTGATTTATCAAATTAATAACACAGATCCTGTACCTTATAGCATAAAATATCTGAATAATGAAGAAATAACCGGAAATTTCTATGAATATGAATTGAGAAAGTCAAAGCTGTAATTTTTTCTATATAAATGGAGGCTCAAAAGAAGTGTACAATTTGTCAAGAATATAAATATTTTGAAGAATTTCATAAAAATAAGACTAAAAAAAGGAGGAATAGGGTTTATTTGTAAAGATTGTCGTAGTAAATATGAGAGAGAATTATACGATACAATAGAAAAATTAACGTTAGAAGAGAAAAAACGTTGCATTTGTAAAGAAATTAAGGATATTTCCAAATCTTACGATTGGCATTATAGTAAAGATAAAAAACATGCATATTGTAAAGATTGTGCTAAAAGAATTATTCAAAAAATTCAAAAGAATAATCGACTCTTTGCGAGTGTGGACGAATCATTCAATGGTTATCTTTATCTTCAAAAACATTTACAGACAAAATATCATAATTCGAGAGTTTAGTAAAATTTATTAACATTTTCATCATGTAATTTAGATATCGTTTAAATAAGTCGAGATTCAGTCATATTTGAGGTAAAATTATTTCCGTTGTATAAAATATTTAAAGATTCTTTCATTTGATTGAAAAGATTGATTGAATTTGGCTCGTCATCTATGAACAAAATAATTCTGGATAATTTATCTTCAAATGTTTTAATCGTTTTAGTATTTCACATTTTTGTGCCCTAATAACGTAATAAGGATATTCTTACATGTCATTCTTTTTTGTTAACATGGTGTTTTTTCTTATCAAAATCTTTACATACCATATCTCTCTTCATTAATTCAATTCGTAATTCTTGATTCTCTATTTTCAATGGTTTCATTTGACCTGAAATTTGTAACTGTGTTATTTAATCTTTTAACTGCTTATGTTTGTTTTTGAGTTTCTACTCACTATATTTTCTGAAGAAGGGTCAAACTTCTTTCGTAACCCGATTTTTAAACAATTTTGCTTCTGATTTATGTAATCTCAAATTTAAGGAATAAAGTCCAGATTCATTAACGAAAACAGTGTTATTTTGAAAGTTTGAAGGTAAGTTATTAAATATCTCCCCTTGATTCATGTCTTTAAACGTTAATTTATCATCTTCGTCAACGTTTAATCTGATCGTTTGCATAGTATTTTCATATTCTAGAATTTTTCCATCATCTTTAGCCTTAAACCAGATCATATTGTTTTCGTCTACAATCGTTAAGGTATTCGTGTTATTGAATTTGAGTTGATTATTGAGTAGGTCTACAAGTGACTACATTTAGATAGAAACATTTTTAACTAGTAATATTTATTTCAGTATAAAGATCAGATTCATTGATAAAAACAGTATCTTTTCTAATAAAGGTTTGGGGGCACTCAAGTGACCCCAAACATTTTAAGTCGAAATATCATTATCAACTCATTTTTATTTCTTTTTCAATCTTAAATATATAGTTGTTTTATTCTCATTATTCAATAAATTTCCTTCAGAGTCTTGAATAGTTATAACGACTTTTTGAATTCTTTTTAATATTTTTTCTAATTGGAATATTATCGATTTCATTCGGGGTTTCACAGATTTTTGATCCATAAGCAACATTTGGGAAAAAAGTGTAGAAAATTTCTGATTCTTTGTGAAGATGTTCAGAATGATTTTCAAAACTAGGTTCAACAAGATTACAATGTACTTCAATTACATCGAACGGTCTAAATTTTGGCATTTTATTTCCAAAAAATCTAATTTGGCTCAATAATTTCTTGAACAAACCCTAATAAATCTACTATAATTGCTGAAATCATTAATCTTAATGGTGATTTTATTTGAATTTTGTTAAAAATATAATTGTTTTGCATTTCAAACTTCTTTTCGTCAAAGTTTAAAGATTTATCTGATTGTTTGAATGTTTTCAGATAATTTTAAAAGGAAATTTTTATTTGATCGAAGGTATAATATCCTTTGTTTAAACCATAGTATTTTGTTATGTTCTTCTCACTAAATCCTATACAATAAGGAGAACTATCACTAATATTTATTAAAAAACTTACAGAATAAAAACCACTTAAACCAATAAAATAATTTGATTCTTCCTCTAAATGAATAGGATGTTCTAAGGTTAAAACTAATTTAGAGCTTTCTGAAGTCAATTTTAAAATCTTCATTTTCGTTATTTAAATGGAGAAATTTTTAAAGCACAAAGATCAAATAAAACTACAAACGTTTGAAGAAAATAAGAAAGATCAACCTATTAAATTGTTAATTGTTGTTTCAAGTGGATGTGGAAAGACAACTTTATTATTGAATTTCATCTACAATAGATTAATTCACTATTCAAATTTATATGTTTTTAGTAAATCTTTAGAACAAGATGCATACAAAAAAATTACAGGAAAGATTTCAAAATATTCAGAAGAACTTAAGCAAAAAAATATCACCTTTTTATAATGCTTCTGAGGATATAGTTCCGTTAAGCGAATGTAAACCCAATTCTTTAATCGTTTTTGATTATTGTATTTTGGAAAATCAGGATGTTATTAAAGAATATTTTGTAATGTCTCGTCACAAAAACATATCTTGTATCTATCTTTCCCAATGCTTTTGAACGGTTGATAAACAGGTTATTAGAAATAATTAGAATATTTTGTGTGTTTTTAAGCAAGATGATCACTATTTAAGAAAGATTTACAGCAATTATGTGGGATCTGATATGAATTTTAACCACTTTAATGAGTTATGTAATAAAATTTGGAAAGAAGACTACGGATTTCTAACAATTAATCTAACTTTGAAGCCTAAAAATGGTAAATATTTAAATAAATTCTCTAATATACAGGTGTGATAATCTCGTACGTTTTTTACGTTTCACGTTCACGTTTCGATTTCACGTAAACGTTTCAAAATTTTCTAATTAAATGGCGAATGTAACATCTGAAGAAACGAAAAAAATTGATCAAATCGAAAAGAAATTAATCAAAGAATTTAAAGAACAGATTAGAATTGATAAAAAAACAAGAATTTCTGCAAAAAATTAATCAACCTGTAACTTCTGCAAGTAAAAATGTTGAAGGTAAAATTGAAAATGTTTTAAATCAAAATAAAAATATGATGGATTTAGTTCCAGTTGTACGACAATTTGCTGATATTTCGATTCCAGAATCTGAAGTAGAAGAATTTGAATGACCAAAACTACCATCTTCTACACCATTTAGACCCCGAAAGATTCTACAGTAGTTGAACCAATAAGTCCTGGAACAACGGATAAAATAATTGGTGAAATAGGTCAAAAATTCCTTCCTAGAGCAAAAGATGATAAATTTGGTTTGTATTGGGATATAAAAAAGAAAAGTTTTATGATAGGAAATTTACCCGTGAATTTTGAAAATAATGATACAATTATTAATGAAAAAACGTATGAAGGTACTCAAGGATTGTGGAGATTATTAACAGACAATGATGTTCCAAAAGAAGATTTATATTATGAAGAATATTTGAAAAAGTTTACTGAAATTTTATGGAAATCTGATTGAATTTACAAAAATAATGATCCATCCACTAAAAAACCTAAGTCAAGTAGAGGTAAAAAATATATGAAATTAATTAAACCAATTTGGGAAAAACGAATCGAAGGATCAGGTGTAAGAAAATACAGTGATAATAAGATTGAGTACAGATATATCGACGATGTTATCTTGATGTTATTCTTATATTTATGCTCAAGAAAAGGCTGGAAATAAAAACTTTTTGAATGAAAAGAAAGCGATTAAAGATTTTATTTCGAGCAAACTTGATGAAATGATTGAAAAACCTGATGGAATTAAATATCTAAAACGAATTTTTCCCGCAATAAGTTCATCTATGATTGAAGGTAGTGGACTTTCGAATGATTTTATCAACAATTTACCTTTTTAATTACACGTACCAAGCCATCAGTATCTGGGGCCTAGGACAAAGCTTGAACAGAGACTAAAAAGAGGAGATACCGGTGTGAATAAATTAGATCAAGCTGAAATGGAATACAACGTTTTTTATGCAAAACATAGAGACACAAATTCCAGACATATAGCAGATAAAATTTTGCAAGATAAAGCAATGGATAGATTTTTATCAAAAGATACTAGTTTAGGTGAAAGGTTTGTTGCACTTCCAACAGCAGAAAAAGTTAAGAAATTTGAATGTGGAATTGTGAATTTAGACTCGATTATGGGAAGTGAAACGCATTGGATTTGCTATTATAAAAATGATAAGATTGCGTAATATTTTGATTCGTATGGAAGAATTGAGGACAAACCACCGAGGGAATTGATAAAATATTTGAAAAAATCATACCTTTATTATAATGATTCTCAAATTCAAGACTATAAAGATCCCCCAATTTGTGGTCATTTATGTGTTTTTATTTTGAATGAGTTGACTGATGGTAAAGATTTTAATGAAGTTGTTAACAAATTATTATTTAATAAATGTGGATTCTCAAAATATTTTTGATGTATTTGGAACACAAATTAAAACAGAAATTATTCAAAATGTAGATGAAATTATTGGAAATAATGTCAATTTTGAAAATTTGAAAAATGAGTTTGATAACAAGTTAGAAAATGTATGACAAAACCTTCCAGATTCAAATATGTTTGCTGTCAAGATTGAAGATTTTAAAGCAGAATATGATAACAAACTTGCAAATTTCATTAGTTGAAATTAAGTTACTGATACAATAAAAACATTGAAAAAAAATTTGAAGATGGTTCAAAAAGAGATAGATACCAATTTAATGTCTCATATCAAAAAAGCTGGTAAAATTACTAAAGTCATCAAAGTTGAAAAGAATCATGTTAGTTTCGCTAATTAAAAAAAGAATTGTCGGTGTTCGACCTGGAATTGACAAACATGATGTTGTTGTTAAAGAACAAATTTTAAAACCTCTTAAATTATCAGAAAACATCGATATTGTTGATTTACATGATCCGGAATGTTAAAAATGCTTAGCTTTTAAAGGAAAAAGACTTAGCAGCGTTAGTAAGGGAATTTATCCGTTTGATGTTATCGTAAAAGTGCAATTAGATGATCATATTAAAATGATTGATGAACTAAACCAAAATTATGAGAATCATAAACAACATGATTTTACAACTGAAGTCTATGACAAGTTAGAATCTAGAAATAGAAAAAAAGTAGACGATGTTGGTGAAATTAATGAAAAAGTTATAAAACTTGCGCAAGATTTTAATGAATATAAAAAAATGTTAGTGAAACAGTTAAAAAATTCAAGAAAATTTTCATACATATTAAGATTATGTTCGTAAGAAAGTAAAAAGTAACGGTGAATTACTTGAAAGATTAGATGATAAACATTCTTTACAACTCGATAAAGTATAAAAACTAGAAAAAAACTTTAATAAATTTAAAGAAGATGTTAATAAAACTTATGAAAATATTGATAACAGATTTAATGGATTAGATGGTTATGATGATTAATTTTAAATTCTTCCTTTATAAATGGCACTCATTTATTGTGTGATATGTAAAGAAAAAACTGCAACAAATGATATACAATATTATGCAAACATCAATGGAGTTAAGAGAATATCTGTAAAATGTGCTGAATGTAACACTAAAAAGAGCCAATTTATAAAAACTTGATTTTGAAATTTTTTTCTTAATAAATAGAGATGGCAGGACATTAAAGTGATTTCGATTTTTTTATAATGCAACACGAAAGAGATTTGAAAAAAGAACATTGGGATGATATTTCTAAAAAATATGAATTATCCGAAGATATGATGAGATTATACGTAAACAAATTGAATTGGTATAACATTTCTAAATATCAAACTTTATCATCAGAGTTCATTCAAGAAAATATTCATTATCAATTAAAAGATCATAATTTTATGTCTTTTCTTTGTCTCTATCAACACTTGAGTATAAAGTTTTTGGATGAAAATAAAGATACAGTTGGTTGGAATAATATTATAGATAGTGGTTACTATCCTGTGCAGATTTTATTGAAATATGTGGCCGAAATTGCAAAATTTAAGGAAGAGAATCCTGAATATGATGAAATTGATCACTAATAAATGGCATATATTGATATTTTAATTTTATGCATTATTTTATTAAAACTTGTATTATTTTGAATTAACTTTTCAATTTGGACAATTTGAAGCGGTCGGTGATTTAGCACATTTCGGCTTAGGTTTCTTTTAAAATGTCAATTTTTAAATCTATAAAGGTGGATTTTACATTACTTTCATAAGAGCTGATGATGCGATATTAAAAGAAAAACTGGAAATGATATGCCAGTTGATGGTAAAATTACAATTTTTTTTCATTAGAGTTCCGATGATTGATTGTAAAACCAAACATTAAGTTTAATTTTCTAGATTTGAAATGTATTGAGCAAAAAGGAATTTCCAGAACAACTTATTCGTTCGATATCACAAATATTTATAGAAATATTCAATCCAAAGTTCGTTATCATAGGTTTTAAAACAGATAGACAGAATAATCAAGAAAATAATCCTTCAAAGTTCAATAGTTTGAATGTGAAAAATATCAGAGTAAAATTGAATGGTTCTTATTATCCAGATGAATTACAAAATTTAAACATTTCCGGAGGTCTTTTCAGAATTATGTAACAGATGTATCAAGATTTTAATAAAGTTTACTACAAAAATATGGAAATGTATTACAATCCCAAAGAATTTATAGCAAATAGATCCATTTATGTCATTGATACAACAAAGAGTTTGACAAATATTTCTGGTTCAAAGAACGATTTAATTATCAATATGGCTTTTCAAAATGCTGTTACAAACGCTATTTGTTATGTTGTTGTTGTCTCTGAAAAATTGCTTGAATATGACGTGATTAAGAATGACATTAGAGTGGTACAATGAGACCACTAAACCATACTTTCTACAGTCAATTCTGTTTTAAAGTAATGGACAAGTAATCTCAATTAAACCTAAAGAATTTTGAATACAGATTAATATCATTTTGAATTAAAGATTGAAATAACTTTTTGTTGGAATATATTCATAAGTAAAGTATTCTTTTAATTTTATATCACTAATTTTTTGTTGAAAACGTATAATTCTAGGTTCCTTAAACTACTTACATCTAACTTATTTTTACGGGCTAATTTTATCCTGTTATAATAAATCTAAAGATATAATATTTTTTATCTTAAATCTAGTCATAATATGTTTTTGAATTTTAGAAAGGTTTGAGATATTTTTATTACCCTAAGTGGTTATGGAATAATTTAGAAAAGACATGACAAATGCTGAAAATACAGATTTTTTAAAGTTTTCTTCCTTACATACATATAATGGTTTAACAGGTTTTTAATTTGTTTTCCAATACACTGGATATGTTGATTAAAAGTTAACTGCATGTATGATACAGCCTAAGTACTTATGCGATTCACCTTTTTTAATATCTAGTTGTTCGTCTGATTTAGAGAAGTCTATATAATCGGTTTTTTGTAGATTTAAAGTTAATTTATTTTTTTGTAACCAATTTTGAATTTTTGTCAGGCCATAATGGTTTTTTTATATAATTCATTGCCTATGACTATTAAGGCTGTATTATCAGCAAAGAGTACTAGTTCACTATGTAAATTTAGATTTGTGATACTATTGATGTATATTAAAAACAAGAGAGGACCTAAACAACTTCCTTGAGGTACACCACAGGTGATTTTTTCTAAATTTGAAATTTTGTCACCAATTCTTGTATTGCAGAACCTGTTATCAAGATAACTAGCAAATAAGTCTAAAAATTTACCTCTAATTCCTAATTGTTCTAATTTGTATAGTAATATCTTAAAATCTACAGTATCAAAGGCTTTCTTAAGGTCTAGAAATGTAATTAATGTATTTTGATCAATGCTGTTTACAACTAAATTTATTACTTCTGTATTTTTGTTAATTATAAAAGCAAATTATTTTCTTGATAACAGGTTGTATTTTTCCAAAAAACTATATAATCTCTCATATAAACATTTCTCAAATATCTTGCCAATTATTGGTAATAAACTGTTTGGTCGAAAATTGGATGGATCTGATAAAATCCCTTCACTTTTATAAATTAGACTGATTGTTGCTATTTTTAGTTTATCTGTAAAAATACCAGTTTGAATACTTAAAGTAAAAATGTATGATAGTGGCTCACTTAATACATATACAAGGCGTTTAATTAGCTTGATTGGAATTTTATCTCATCCAGATGCTTTGTCATTTTTCAAAAGTTTGATTTTGTTCTCAATTTCTAATTTGGTAATTTCAGAGAAATATATAGAACTCGGATTTGTTTTAAGTTTTCATATTCTAGATCTGGAATCTTTGAAGCCAATTCTGAACCAATATTTGCAAAAAATGTGTTCATTCTGTTTATATCACCAGTGTATCCACAAGGTTTTTTAGATTTGTTCCATTTTATTTTTTTATCAGATGACTTTTCAATCAGTTCTTTATAGTACGTTTCTTTTAAGATGTTACAATAATGTTTGAGTTTTGATTTATAAAACTTTGCATGTTCAAGTTTATTTTGACTAAACAATTTGTTTCTAATTTTAATTGAAGCTTTAATGCCAATTGTAAGCAAATTTTTGTCATCTGAATGAATTTTGAATTTGGATTTTTCATTGTTTTTTAAAAAGGTTTTTGATATTAGTTCAGAAAGGTAATTGTAAGCTAAATTTGGATTTTTATAATTGAAAGTTAAATTTAAAAACTAATCTGTTATCTCCATTCTTCATGGAAGATGACCAGACGAAGTAGGATGATGTAGAAGACACGGGATGAACAAGACCTGAGTAGTAGTGAATGAAGTGTTGTTTGAACAAGTGTTCCAGATATTCGACAGTAAAGAGCAGAGTGTTAGCCTGTGGTTGCAGCGGTTTTGATAACGGATGATAAGCACTTACAACTTCTCTGACCTTCACGCTTTGTCGTACACTTTTTTACACTGTTCTGTTGACGTTGATGATTGAATGTAGAAATGGTCCAGGATGATTTTCACTGTCGATGATGTAGAAGAAAGTTTCTGAAGACCACTATGTTTAAATTCGTAGAATAAAAAGCACAGAATATTTGTCACTTTGTAAAATGAAGAAATAGATGATTTTCACTGAGTCTTGAAGATGATGTGGATAGCTTTTGAAGAAAAGATTTGGAAATGCGTTATTAAACAGTTTTGAAAGAAGTTTAACACTTTTTAAAGAAATTTTTAGTAAAAATAATAGAGTAAAAATGAATATGTCCGGTCACTCTAATGACTGAAGAAAGAAAGGTATGTCATCTGGTTCAGTGCTGCCATTCCTTATTGTGTAGCACAAAAGTTCCCACTTGAGCAGTTCCAACATAAATTCCATGGAACATTCCATGATGTTTTATATATATATATATATATATATATATATATATATATATATATATATAAAACATCATGGCCTTAGAAAGTTATATATATATAACTTCACCGTACCTCAGAAAGTAAAGATTTTGAACGAGTGTGCCCATACTGTAAATAAAAAAACTAAGGCATATAAAAAAAGATCAAACAAGACATGGGATCAAATAGGGTTGTAAACTATAGAAACTATGCTGTGTTTGCCCTAAGCAAACCCCTTTAAAGTCCTGATCGTTATTAGTGAACGAAACGGCTGAATTTTTGAATAGTAAAGGCCAAAGTGTCCTAACATATCGTTGCAAAGTACAATACTGAAAGTGTTCATAACAACTTTTATTTACATATTATTTTATATATTTATCCCTATTAAAATATTCACATGTTTAGGATAAGTTAAGCAATTAATTTTGTTCTAACGATAATTATTTATTTTTCACTTGGAAGTACCATTTAAATATAAATAACCGTGCTGTCCTTTTAATTTTAGATTCGGATAATCTTTTTCTAAAACCTTGACAGTATAGTAGGAACCTTCTGGATAACACTCAGTATCTAACTTTGGAATTGTTAAATTACAATAACATATTCACAAAGCGTGTTACATAAAATTGTATATACAAAACATTATTGGGTTAATAATGGAATCAAAATTTCCATAAAATAAATGTTAGAGGCTGTTAGCTCCCAGTCAGCTTAATGAAACAAGCAGCTGTAAAGGGCAGCACTTATTGACATACGTTATTGGGCTCTGTCGTCTACACAAATCAATAACAGGAGCAAGATATGATTCACTAGCTTAAGAAACATTGAGTGATTATTGTATTTTTTACAAGATTACCTAACGATGTTAGATATTATTGATACTTACTTAAACTATACCATTTTATGGACTAAGAAATATTTTAGTAAAATTATTAACAATATTAAATCGTCCTACTAAATCTTAATGTATGCAAATAACGCAGTAAATAAGAGTAATTTGTATGCTGTTAATATCAGTATATTAATCTGTATATATGTATAAGGATTATTTTATTTTGATATAGTATTTAAGAACAGCTATCTTTGGTAAGTCACATTCGGCCCTTATTTTATAGGCTATGTTTTTAAACATACTGTTATTGTAATATTGCTCATTTTATACTTATAAATGAAATTTTTTACCGTCATTAAATAAACAAATATTTTATACAACAAAAATAGCTATAAAAAAATAAATTCGAAAATAGCAGGAGAGCATTTAACTGAACTATACCTAATATAATAATCAATTACGTGACTTCAGTGTGAAGAAATAAAATGAGATTTATACAGTATTGGGTTAAAATCACTGAAAAAACTGCTCAGTTAAATTCAATGTTTCGTTCGAAGCAGAAGATTTAAGTGTCACATTTTTTATTTGGCAATTGGCATACCATCTATTTACTCGTTCCATTTAAAGGTTCATATTAACTGAGAAGTAATACATTAATTAAAAATATAAATTTATTATAAAATAGTTAAATTGCTTCTAGCAGTACTATAGATAATTGTATTTCAATTTGTTTTAAGTGTATTAATACATTTCCTTAAATGCCAGTTTATTATTTGATAAGAAATATTTATGATGACTCAAGATATAAATGAGATTAGGTAATAACTAATTAATATATTAGACTTATTAGATATTATGATATAGTGTGTCCTAACAATCACTTCCAATGTTTACAGATATTATTCTTGAACTACAAACCAAATATAATATTAAAACATTCTAAAACTCAATAATCTCCCGTACATTCGTAGTTTGCATTTTAAATACAATATTTTTTATTATGAGAACATTTGTTGCAATAAATAGAAATATGGTATACAGCATTAGAGCCCTAATCAAAAGAATAGAATTTGTGTATAACATTTGTTTTGAAATTGGTAGCTTAAAACCTTAAGCGTACATATCAAAACCAACACACTACAAAAAGTTAATATTACTATATTTTAGTTAGGAAATAAAACTAAATATTCTTATATACCAAATATAAGAAAATCGGTTAATAAATAAAGGAGATTATAATAAAAAATCACTGTCAAGTTAAATAGAACAATGATATGTTAGTGTAAACATGTGTATTGTAGAACTTAACTCTTGTACTTCCGATCGCTTTTCAGTGAAATGTAAAAAAGAAACGACAAGATTTTGAGCCACTCAAATATAGTACTTTGGCTGATGAGACAATGGCATACCTATTGTTCTAGATTACATTTTATTCTTGCTGGGTGAAAGAGCAGTGGTTCTTTTATGTACCAGGCGTTTCTAGTGTCTAAACTATTCAACTCTAAGGCAACTAAGAACTCATCATTTTGCCGAGAGTTCGTTTCTAAATCAGTGCCTAGAAGTAATCCTCGAATCAGTGTACACTACTGTTTCAGTCACATGTGGACTCCTTGATGAAGAAATGAGCGGCAGTAGCGGTGTCAGATCTCAGGAGCTGCACTAAGCCTGAGGTGAAATGGAACTAAAGTATAAATTCGCATTGAATCAACCTCTCTAATCATAGCCTTCTTACGCATAGAGGAATTGCAAATTTAAAATTTTATGTATATCTTTCTAATAGTTCATAGTTGTTACTTTTTATTCTAAATATACTCCAAACCGATTGAGAAGTTAAGCTATCTTATTTTTTTATTGTTTACTATTAGTTATCAAATAGCAATACTAGAAAATTATGCGATAGCAATCAACTATACAAGGACTAGGGATTGCTTTTGGCTGGTTTATACCTTCCAGTTGAACCTACAACTGGCACGGAAAAAACCTATGTGTAGTAAAATTTGGACAACCTTATGGATATCCAGGAGCGGCACATCAATAACCGCAAATGTCGAAATTCTGGGGTGCAAGGTTAATGCGATAAGTCTAGTCTATCACGGGAGACGACTGTTGGAGTTGGTGGGGATTGTTCCTAAAGTACCAGATGTTCTTGCTAGACTCAACATGGGTGTGCCATCTCCTGCCTGCTTTCGCTGGATGGGCTGGTCCAGTGCTGGCCTCCCCTTTTTCTGGGGGACATGACTTTGAGATTTGTCCCCTAATTCTTCCTCATGGAACTCGATAGGAGGCGGCCCCTACCCCTTAACGTTATCCCATGCTGTCACCTAATCAGCGATAAGCTGCTTATAGGAATAAGTGCAATTTACCTGTATAAGCATCGTGTCTCAAGAGAACAAAAAAATCACAATATAGCACATAAAATTGAAATGGCTTACTAATAACCTATATTTGCTTGAGATTGTAACAGTCTAATGCTTAGGATATTCCAGAATATATATATATATATATATATATATATATATATATATATATATATATATAGTAATACGTTAGAACCACTGATATTTTCAGCACTCTGAGCGAACAGCATGAAGTACGCAGCTATATAGGGTATTAGTATTATGTTTTCAAAGTGTATAGAAATACTAACTATTAAATATTCTAATAAGTGTAATAATGTGTGCTTAAATAGTAAACAATACATTTTGTTCTAAAGGGTATAATTGTAAGCCAACAGTTAGATGAGTAATATACTACCACTTTTAAGATCAATGTTGATTCCTAAAATTTGGGTGCAAGGTAGTGAGCCCACTCGCGGCGTCCTCGTCACGTACCCTGGACAACGAAGTGCTACATTCCAATGGGGTTGCGTCAGATGCAGGATAAATCCAGAGACCGGCGTTCATTGAGGGGCCTTGGAAGTAGCTCCTTTGTGTTGAAGGGCATGATGTGAACTTGCTTTACCAACTGACTACCGTATCGTAAGAAGGGAGCTCATTATGGCCCTGGCCATGGAGCAGTGCCACGGGTCCCTTGAATGTTAGGTTTCTGGTACTTTGTAAATCGCCTCAGGGAACTGGGGTAGGGAACCCTCCCCTTACCGCAAGAGCGCTGGTTTACTAATGTATGGCTTGATAAAAGATTTACGTGAACACAATTAATAGAAAAAGAAAGGACGAGCTGCAGCTTTTTACGCACTCCTCTAAAATATCAAATATATCGCCTGGTGCAGATGTTAAAAATATCAATATGACAGCAGAGTTTGTAATTACCTCACATTTCGCCGACTTGAAAGGTCTTGGTGAAGCTGCGGATGCAACACACCTGCACGCTGCAGAGTCTCCGAAAAGAACTTCTGTAGTTCTAATTCCTCTTGTGAACCTCCCGGGTTCTGAGCAGCAGGTTAACGATGAGCAAGAGGAGGAAACTAATCCTAAGAAATGGAGGTGTTATCACGGTGATGATTGAGTGCCAGCCCAACGTAAAGAAAACTATTAAGAATGGTCTCCTAAAATTTTAAGAGAGCTTCTTTGTGGCGTTGGAATACCGCAGAAATAGGCAGCAAGCGAGAGTGCAAGAAAAGACTTTAGTTTCTCCGAAGGTACGTAATAAATGGCAACATCGGAGAGCCCAGACCTAATGTCTAACGAAACATCTCCTTCGTTGCCTGAAGCAACTACTCCAATCAGGGCGAACTCTGACCGGTAGCGGTTACCTACCATTGCCTTATTACAAGGGCTCCTTCGCCTTGGGAGAATAAACTCTTTATATAAGAGAAAAAGTAAAGAAAACGGGGGGTGAAGGCTGCCAAAACGGATGAGGTTGTACATTCTACTGCTGCAAAAGAGAAGACGACAAAACCTTCTACGGGGCAAATAGCCAAGTCAAACAAACTCAGAGCGGAACCAATCCTTATTATGCCCTCGAGGGGAAGATCATACGCTGACGTCCTGGGAGAATTACGGGGCGGTACCGAGCCCATCAGTCGAAGACAGAACAAGAATGACATTGGAAAAATCCAAAGAAAATATGATTTGCTGAGAACCGGAGTGCAGTAATAGGGTACAAACGGTTTGTTTGGATCTCTGATCTAATTGTTTGATCTCATGCTTCTTTTGAGATCCAACACCTCAATTTCAACTGAGGAAAGGTCATTACGGCCATCAGAGCGGCTATCGGAGTTCGGTGACTCTCCACTGAGTCTCTAAACCGACCTCAACCAGAAGCGGGTGGCTGTTGTTCAGTTTAGCGAGAAACAAGCCAATAGGGTGCTTGCTCTCCGACATCTCAAGGCTGGCAGGGTAGGTTGCATAAGTCGTCGGAAGGTAGTCATCCCGCGGTGATTTCGGGTTTGGACACACCACCTGGAACTGTAAAGGCTCAGACCTAATAAAATCACTTTTTGTGTTACAAGAGGCAAGGATTACAAGCATTCTTTTGATTTATTTTCAAAATAATTTAGCGTTTTTTCGCAGATAAAGTAACATACCAGGCTCGGGAAAATGCAGTACATTTAAGGTTGTACATGAACGAGCAAAGGGTAAAATTTGGCATCTTCTGTGAAATATTAAGAGATCCAGGCTCGTTGATATACCATCTTTTCGTTCAGCTTGCACAGGGACACGGTGTCGTGCAACATGTTTTTTTAGTCAGTGAACGATATCTAGACAGGGGTCCTGACTTTTGGTTGCACAATTACTTGTAGCACTACACATACCAGGGCACTAAACTTTCTAGTGCGAGTCATAGATGTATCCAAATATTCGTATGGATTATGTGTATAGATGTATATGTGTATTAATAGATCCTCGTTATAACACTGATGCCTGAATCTCAAGATGTAGATTGCTGGATGATTTCACAGCCAGTGACCAACTAGTTTATAATATTTAATGTATATGATGGCTTGTGGGAGGCGACTGAATCTCAGTAAATAATGTTCCAGTGGAACACCAAGAAGCTGGACTGAAGAAGTTTTACCCAGGATAATGTAAGGGGAGCGACAAGGAATCCTGCCGCATCTGGCAAAGCCCAGAGACAGTGATCGATGATGTTGCTACGCAGGAGAACTACGGTGTGATAAACAACCCGTTTTTTTGGGCCGCATACAAGATTGGGGATCTTTGCAGACCTTTTATTAGAGCAAGACAAGCGTCAAAAGCACTAGTATTCCCGCTGACCGATTTCGTAGGACGCAAATCATTAAGAATGTTTTAAGAAAACCCTTCGTCAAGACATAAACAATACCAAGCACGACTGCTGGCGGAAACGTAAGAAGGACAATAGCTACTGAAACATAGGGACTAGGCTACAGAATTGTAACACAAAATCTAGGCGCAATTTCACCACCATTTGCCCCTCATGGCACCACCATTGAAAGAGTTGTCCAATACCTATTTATAATCCACTCGCCTAGGACCTCTTTAGTACCGGAGAGCTGGACATAGCTGTTCTCTCTTTAAAAGCAACAGAGCTCTTTGTCGAATGGATCCCGAACGAAGCCCTAAGACAAGTTAAGAAATTCTTCTGAAGGTGTAAAAAGCCTGCTCTCCAAAATGGTATCTTCTCCCCAACTGAAAAAGACTCCGTCTAGTTCTAATCAGTAGTTGCAATGGTGATCCTGACGTGCCAACGTCCTACAGGCCACCCTGTATTTCAAGCACAGTAAGAAGCTTTCCGAAGTTGACCCAATCCCGCTTAAATGTTGCTATAGAACCTGCCGGGGGTCTTTGTCTACGTCAGTTTAGACTCTAAAAAAGGCGATCAACGGTTTACGCCATTAGATAGGTCCAGAGGGCGAGATGGCCCAGAACTTCAGCTACTATTCTCGTCGATTATTGCTTCTTTAACGCTTGATTTCAAGAATGCCTTTATCTCAGCGAGATAGTTTGATATGCTACATGTTCATCGAGGATAACATCAGGCTCTGTCTCCTTGTTTATATCGCGACTGAGGACCCACTAACGGACTTGAGTCCAGATTTCTCCGTGGAATAGGTGAAATGTCATGTATGACAGGCTTTTGAGGTCCGTGGTGATGGATGAGGCGGTTTTAGTGGGTACGCTTTTGACGTTACGGTTTTCACGGCATGAATCGTTAAGCTGGCTTATATAAAGCTGAACCAAGTCTTGCGCGACGTTAACAACTGCATGGGATATGACGGCCTGTCTCTGGCTATAGCTAAACAAGGCTCGTAATCCTCACCAAGAAGAAGATAAGAAACTTTCGTGCCGCTCCGCGTGGGTAGAGAGACGCGCCGGACTATTAGAGCTGCGAAATACCTCTGTTAATGGTCGATTGTAAACTGACCTAAAGGAACCCTATAATACTAACTGAGGACAAGGCCGTAAAGGGAGTCGAATCGTTTAGTCGACTGATGGCCAACGTTTGTGGCCTCAGGTCCAGCCGTAGAAGACTTCTGTTGACTACAGTCCAGTCCATTCTCCTGTACGGAGATGAGGTTTGGGTTGATGCGCTAAACAATCGCTACGCATCGCACGGTCTCTGAGCCAATGGTTGCTGGAGTCCTCGTCTTCCGTGAGAGATCCTCACTTTGAATATGAATAAACCTATTTTACATTTTCCCCAAAAATAAAAATCCAAACATGAATTTTTAATAATATTTATTTGAATTTAATTACCTTTAACTTTAAATGATATGATTTGGTGTGAATACAGTATTTTAACGATGTACGTTTGTAAAATAATTATATTTATACTAATTTATTTAAGAATTTCTGTTGCTTTTTTCATATTTTACATGCAGTAATGAGTCTGTAATATAATTTAATTTTATGTAACCCATAATTACACATTGTCATGTTTCAGACACCTAATAACATTTTATATTATAAATTAAAAGGATATAATCTATCCAAATATCAGAACAGGTTTATTGTATTTATATGAATAAGAGGCCTTTAACGATCAATGTTATATCCACTTGTTATAAAATATATGTGACAGTCTGAAATCTTACTAAGTTAAATTGTCTGCAACTAAGCAGATATTCATTTTCGAATTCCTTATAAAAAAATATTCCTATTACAATTATTTTATAGTATCAATTGCTTCGCTCGATTGACATATACGACTATATTTTATTACTGATAATTAAACACCAAAATAATACTTACTTGACAGAAGTTGTCATCCATATGTATAGATGATATAAGACAACGTCAAATACATTTTCTTTCATCCAAATCCATGATAGTCATATCATACTGTCTCCTCGGTCTAGTCTAGAAATTATATCAGAATTTATATAAGTAATCAATATCGTATAACTAATCGGTTAAAGATTAATGTAACGATTATATTTAGTACATATTTTATTTGGTGTTTCTTGTATTGGTGGTAATAGTTTGTTCAATGTCCAGTACCTTCCTTTTTGTCCATTCAGATACTGTAAACATGCTATCTCGCAATGTATTAGAAAACCAAATTCAATACATGAAGGAAACAGGATCTTTCCGGACATTTACCACTATTAAGTGATAAAAAAATCAGTAAAACTACGTTTTGAGATGTACAATCTGATCTGTTCTTCAGGTAAATTACGAAATTAACACATAATTACAAACTAGGTTAAAATATTTAAAAAAAATCAGAGCGTTGTGACACGGGTAAGTCAGGAATCACAACCACTATGTCGTGTGTCAACCTCGCTTACTCTAAAACATGCTCTTCATAGAAAACTAAACACAACTCTAATTATTAAAAGTGAACTACAGAATACAGATTACAATCGGTTTACATTCGTCGACTAACCTCCTACGACGTCAATACATGACATGTACAAAATCTCTTGTCACGATGTTTAAATGGGAAGAGTTGTTTATTTTGTTATGTTTTCACTGTATAAATGTAACCAAATTGAAAATAATTGTTAAATTAATGAAAATTTTATTAAATTGAATAGGCTCTTCCAATTTATATTTCGCAACGTAGAGAGCAATATAGGATTTTTACTTGATTTAGATATTAGTAGGGCGTAATCCAAAATGATTAAAAAATAAGAATTGGGCGTATATTCATCTCATGCAGACTAAGAATAACCAGTTAAATATGTTATGCATGAAATAAAAAAGACAAATAAACACACATTTTCTTTTATAATATTGTGATTAGGATAGTTCTAATAGAAGATAATATCCTATACATAACAGGAAGACAAGCGTACTCAATTTATGATCTGTCATTTACCTTCTGCTTTTCAGTTCTATTTCTTTCTAAAAAAACTGTAAAATGTAATTTGAATTTTGTACCAGTCCCGGTAAATTTACTTGTAAGGCACCAGCAGAACTAGAAATATCAAGAATAAGCGTGCAAAAAATGTTAAATCAATTAAAATTTAAGCCATACCGCCCATCTTTACTCCAAGCGCTTCGCGACGATGAATTCGATAGGCAATGAATTCGATTTTAATTCTGTGAAACAATAATTGTCCGCCCAGAGGCTGATCCAAATTTTTTGTGATAAATTTTATGGTCTGAGGGGGCATGTTTCAAACTAAATGGACGCGTTAATCGGTATAAATGCGTGTACTGGTCGGATATAAATCCTCATAATGTAAGACAAGTAGAGCTCAATGTGTCTGGTCTTATGGAATGGGGAGGAATATCGAGTACTGCTCTGATTGGTCCTTATTTTCTTCAAAGAAATTATAACTCAGAAAATTACTTACGGTTGCTGCAAGAAGTAGTAGTTCCCGGGCTCAGAAACAGTCATGTTTTCAACATCCCTTCGCTCATCTGGCAACAAGGTGGTGCCCACCATATTTCGGTGCACAAGTTGGAGATTTTTAATAACACATTTTATTAAAAGATTTGGTCACCGTAGTACAATCGATTGATCTGCGCGCTCGCCAGACCTGACCTCATGTGTTTTTCACTGTGGGGTATTATAAAGGAGACTGTGTATGCTTCAAAAACCTCACAATCTTTTCAACCCAGAAACCTAATTATAAATGCATGAACTTGTTAATTACGACAAACCTTGATAGCAAAAAAATTGTGATTCTGTTCTCAGTTGTTGTATGGAGTGTATACAAAATGAAGGTGGAAATTTAGAACATCTGCTATAGCATTATATGGTAAGATATAAGTAATTTAATGTAATGAATTTGTTTTATTTTTAAAATAGTTTTATTCCATTCACTTATAACGAATCTAACATTCTTTTTTCGGGAAACTGACATATGCACCACCCTGTGTGTGTATATGTTTTTATATGTACGGAACAATTTTATTACCTAGAGACCTTCAACCAATGTCCTAAATATTCGTGCCTTTTTGGTTAGAAGACACTCTTATCTGGATTTTAGATTTTTACACACAATAAATAAATATAAGTCAATATGACTTACGAGGCTAAATGTCTCATGATTCTGAGAAGCCCTGAGCTCAGTTACAAAATCTGCTTGCGATAAATGTTTTTTTCATTATTTTAAGAAGTACTTTCTTAGTTTAATTGTACACCAACTGGACGTTGCCTGTCTTAACCGTCATTAAAGACGATCAGGGAACAAGAATAATACTCTCTTTCACTATCTGATACCTTCAAGAGTACCAGAAGTTAAAAATCAACTATATACCTGCTGTCAAAGTTCACTGATTGAACAGCTAGTTTTCCCTGCAATAGATATAGCCGTTAAATTAAAATGTACGAATAATTTATGAGACGGTCAGCTACTGTCACCCCAAATACTCAAACTTTCTTTAATACTACGTTGGTGTATCATAAAAGGATTACAACATCTAGAATATCAGCATATACAGAAAAATTCCATAACTAATGACTATTAGTGAAGTATAGTAACCTAACACTGTATCACAGCGTCTTTCTTAAAGGTTTGAAAGCATCAACGAGGACCATATATCTAAAACGTAGTCCTTTAGTACGCGAGACTGACGTAATTAAATTTTCAAAGTTTCCTAAAAGTTTGTCCAATGCCCGTTACCAAAGCAAGAGTAAGACAAGAGACAACCTTAATTAGACATTTTGATGCAAAACTTCATGTGATGTATAATACCGGTGGACATCTATTACATCTCTCTGATGTGTAATACCGGTGGACATCTATTACATATCCCTGATGTGTAATACCGGTGGACATCTATTACATCTCCGGTGTTCCGTTATGAAAAACTACTCCTTCATGTGGAAATACGGGAAACTAAAGCTAAAAATTAATTCTTGATATTCATCCTGTTTGGAATATATTAAAATGTACGAATGTAAATCAAGGAGTAATGTGATAAATTGTGTATTAAATATGAGAGCCAATCTATTATTTATATATCGTTGGGTAGCTGATTGAGAATACCTGTTCCAGCAGAACGTAACGCTTTATTAGTCAGTTGTTTACATTTAACTAAAATACTGTTAATTATGGTTAACAACTGGAAGTAAGTGGGAAATAAGAAATAATTACAGTTACATTATAGTCAAACGCATATCAAATCCCCAAAGTGAACATGTGGAAAGTGAAAGCTTTAGATACCTATTATTTATATCAAAACATTGTTTAAGACATTACTTTTTCATTCTAAATTTCAAAACACCTCACGATGAAATATATGTTTAGAAGTTCATTTACAAAAAACATTAATATCAGAAGGTTTTTAAGAATATTTGAGACTATCGGGTATTGATTAGTCTGAAACAGTTTTTAGAATCTTAAAGTCCAATTCATGTAGTTTTTTCATTATTATTAATTTTTTAGTTAAAGCTAAATTTAATCTTATAGTAAAATTTTTAAATGATATTTATATACTAGGAACAGATTAAAAAAAAGTATATAACTGTAGGATTTTAAATAAAACACTCTATATAAATTTTCAATTTCTAATATTATACAACATCAATTATAAATACAGGTTAATTTATGCATAAATACACTTACTGGTTTGATACAGTCACTTGTACCCTCTTGTTCTTTAAACACATTTCAATTTAGCGAAAGGACTTGAGACATCGCCGCGAGATGAATGTTTTAGGTGTGGAAAAGTGACTCATATAGATTCGGATAAAGCCTGAACCACACAGCCCCATTTGTCACAGGTTTAACTGCGAGTAAAGTCCGCAGTAGAGATAACCGCGTTCTCTCTGCCTAGGTCGCGTAAACTTTAGGATACAGAACTGGCCCTTCCTTCACAGAATGTACGCATACTGCTGTACGGATAAAGTCTGAACCACCCAGCCCCATTTGTCACAGGTTTAACTGCGAGTAAAGTCCGCAGTAGAGATAACCGCGTTCTCTCTGCCTAGGTCGCGTCAAACTGTAGAATACAGAACTGGCCCTTCCTTCACAGAATGTACGTATACTGCTGTACGGATAAAGTCTGAACCACCCAGCCCCATTTGTCACAGGTTTAACTGCGAGTAAAATCCGCAGTAGAGATAGCTGCGTTATCTCTGCCTAGGTCGCGTAAACTGTAGGATACATAACTGGCCCTTCCTTCACAGAATGTACGTATACTGCTGTACGGATAAAGTCTGAACCACCTAGCCCCATTTGTCACAGGTTTAACTGCGAGTAAAATCCGCAGTAGAGATAGCCGCGTTATCTCTGCCTAGGTCGCGTAAACTGTAGGATACATAACTGGCCCTTCCTTCACAGAATGTACGTATACTGCTGTACGGATAAAGTCTGAACCACCTAGCCCCATTTGTCACAGGTTTAACTGCGAGTAAAATCCGCAGTAGAGATAGCCGCGTTATCTCTGGCTAGGTCGCGTAAACTGTAGGATACTGAACTGGCCCTTCCTTCACAGTGTAAACGGATTCTGCTTTTTAACAATATATAAAGTAAATAAATACAACTTCAGCTTTAAAAAATAAATGGATCCTCAAGGCATAAGCAATTGAGTATTCATTGATTTAGTTTAATAAGATAAACTTATTGGCATCAAGTTATTATAATGCTTTTTTATGACATTATAAACACTCCTATCATAACCTTAAGTTACTAAAAGCTTTTCCAATATCATGATTAATTTTTAGTAAAACTTTTTAAAACAGTTTTTGGAGACCCTACGTTTTGATATGATTAAAATTTTCCTCCAACATTCCATATAACAGCTTAATGAATTGCTCCGACGATTTAAGTAACAGATGAAATATTTTACGTTATTTACGTTAGTCCCCTTGGTTAAGACCACTGAAAAGCAAAATTACTAATCGCTTTTCTTTTAGATTCTGAGTACAGGTGAGAACTTCTAAGTTGAAAGAATTATATTTTCTACTCCATGGTTGAGTTTGCCATGCAGCCACTATCAAGAAAATTTGCCCAAAAGTGTATGATTATATAGCCATTGTACTTTAATGCGGTTTAAAGTACTTCCTCGATAAACACACACACACACACACACACACACACACACACACACACACACACACACACACACACACACACACACACACACACACATTGTTTTGTTGGGAAGAAAGTATAGACATAGCCTGTAAAGTTTTGAGAAAGTTCCAAGATAATGATCATGAAAAAGTTGATTCTGAGATCTAAAAAAGATCATAACTGAACATTTTGATATGTTCAGGTCCATAGAGTTTTTAAAGCACCAGTGAATTGGAACAAACCGTATGATGGAGTTGTATCAGAGGATGACTGGGAAGAAAAAGACAATGAAAATTGAATTGAACTACTGCAGAAAGTGCCCGGCAATGAAACCATTTACAATTTATTTATTTATTTATCAACGGTCAGTGCCATTTACACAAATGTACAAACAAGCAACTAGTACATACAAAAGTACAAATTACAACATAAGTTAACAACAATATTTACTAGATAGCTTCAAGATGTATATAAATAATTTCCAACAAATAATTATTTTAAATACACAAATAGTAACAACAAAGAGTAAAAACTAAGCAACAATCAATAAATAATCTCTAACAACAATTGACTTCAACCAACCCAAGAACAATACTGATATGTAGGTATATAAATGCTATTAACTACAATGGGACCAACTAGCATTTGATCTAAATACATTTTAAATGCTATGCCTAAGAACAAAAAGAAGATAAGACTAGAAAAAGAATAAGTAGAAAATTTCCTGAATAATCACGAGTGCAATATGTTTTCCCTGAAGGTAGTGGGTGAAGAGCCAAAGAAGTCGGCCCGTGCTGAAACAGAGTTCCCATGTCTCAGTAAACGAGGGATGATACTGTGGTAGCCGTAGCTGGTTAGCTGATGTGTCTTTCCAAAGAGGTCTCTCGACCTGGTGCCTCCGACTGGAACACGCAGATCCACCATGCCGAGGAGATCGGGGCAGTCGATACTACCATTTAGCAGTCTGTGCAGGAACATCAGGTCCAGATACCTTCTTCTTGACTCCAGCAGGGGCAGTCCAAGAGCATCCCTTAGAGTTGTCACCGGAACCTCCCTATAGTTAAATCCCAGCCGGACTCCAACTGTCTTCAAAAATCTTATCTGAATTCTTTCCAGTAGGTCACAATGGTTTTTCTGGAAAGGAGCCCACACCACGGACGCATACACCAGATGTGGTCTGACCAGCGAGATGAAGAGATGTCTCAATGAGGGAACAGAAAGACCATCACGTGAGGCTCTTATGACAAATCCAAGGGAAGCGTTGGCTTTTTTAGAAATATGTTGCAAGTGCTCCCGAGGGTCAAGATTAGGTACCATTATTATTACAATGAAGAAGTGAGCGGATGGATGCTGATTTTAACATCTCTTGGCCGAGTGACAGCTGAGGAAGCATTAAACGGATTTGAGGTTAGTTACTGTCTTATGGTACACTCGTAATTGTATGTACAGTACAGTATTATACAGTATATTAAGTGCAGCTACATTAAGCCTACATAAAGGTTGTTGTTTCAGGTTGCCCTTCGATTTGTGGAACAATCCCCTACTGATGCAACACCTACTGATTTGTTGCTGCTTAAAGATGGAGGGACAAGGCGGCTCGTAAACGATGAGAAGAAAAGTACAGAAAAAATTTCAGATTATTTTGTTAAACATTGAGCTACATAAATGTAATAGTAAATTTTCATTATTGATTCTAGAAAATAAACTAATATTCACAATAAAAGAGGTTTTATTTGTTTTACTTTTTACTAAATATACCTAAGATAAGTACAATAGCTTGTCCAAAATAGTTCCGCCCCCCATTATATTGTATAAGAGAGGTTTTACTGTAATACCGGCTGAGGTTTTATTTAGGTCGTCCATTATTTGCAATGACAGCTCAATTTCCGGGTAAAGCCCAGAGATAAGAGTCTTGACACATCACAACTAACTGGGCGGCTGCTAAAAGAGAAACGACCTTTTTAAATTGATTATCCAAGAAAAGCCCCCCCTATAAATTATTACTTAATATTACTATTAATTTATCAAGTTATTTATTAATGTAGTCAACTTTATCGCAATTAAAAAATGTATGACCTGAGTACATTAAAAAGTATGGATTTCGAAATTAAAAATTGTCCTTTTATGTGATGTTAAGTCAAAGAGTAAAAAATGGAGAATTTGAACAAAAAGCATATGTCATTGTTGATGATACTTTAAAATATATAAAATATAACAACAGCTCACCGTGCTATGTTAATGCTACCTACTTGTCAGGAAATATGTGCTACATAGTCTATATAGTTATTTGCATAAAGGAGGTTATGGTAGTTAGTATATATATATATAAAACGTTTAATCGGGTCAGGGATAGTTTAGAAAAATATATAACCCTAAAACACCGGATAGAACAGTTGAGAGGGGTACAATCCAGGGTGTTTCCAAGTTCAGCTCAGACCCGAATCAATGTAAAACCAAAAGCCAAAGCAAATACAGCACCGATGAACACGGATCAACAGGCTTTCATCATCGCCGACTCGGAAACGAAAGGGAATAAAGGGAAGGCGTCAGCATTTGCTTTAGGATGATTCTTCTTCTACTTAAACGTTCCCTAATACGACAGTTGCTAGTTCAACTGAAGCTCGTAAATGAGAAACGCTGGTGCCAACGTACGTCAAGCGACCCAGCGGCCTCTAAACGAAACGATAACCTAAGTAAAAACTAAACTTAATCAAGCCTAGCCTGAAGCTCAGGAACGCTGTTGCCAACGTACGTCAAGCAAACCTACGGCCTCGAAACGAAACGATAAACTAAGTAAAAGCTAAACTAAATTTACGCCTAGTCCATAACTAAGGAACGCTATTGCCAACGTACGTCAAGCGATCCAGCGGCCTCGAAAAGAAACGATCAACTAAATATAAGCTAAACTTAATCAAGCCTAGCCCGAAGCTAAGGAACGCTGGTTCCAATGTACTTCAAGCGATCCAGCGGACCCGAAATTAACGATAATCTAAATAAAACTAAATTCAAACTCCTCGTTACTAGTAATAAATCTAGTCCTATTTGTACTGATTTATTTTCTTCCTATACATTTCTTGTTAAATTACATACTGACTACCTGAGCCGTCCGCTGTAAGGCGCTTCAGCCCTTGAGGCGAAATCCGGCGGATTTATACTAAAACTCCGTGTCTTACTCGGTCGAGTCGGACCCCGCCAGCTGACGTCTCCTGCGTTGATGTTGAGCTACTGGAGTATAATTGTAGGTGGAAGAAATAAAGATCTTAACATGTAATTAAAAAACTATAAATATTCTCCTCTCAAAAAAATGAAAAATGCCTTATTTAAGCCCCCATAAAATTGACATGTTACAATATATAAAAGTAGATATTATTATGTCACTCCTAGGACACTTTTCGAGACAATACAATTTCAAATAAAAATATGGTCTAAGGTCAATAAATAGATCTATGAAAATAAACAGTAAATCAGTTTTGGGGACTTTTAAAAATCAAATGAAAATATACCTTCTAAATGCAATTTTAAATCATTACAGTATAACTTCCATGGATGGAATGAATTATTTTAAAAATGTGAGTACGTTTAATCTTTTATAAAATTATTTCTTAACTTATTCAACAATATTAATCATAACACATTCTTTATTTTTAATAGTTTTCTTTCCAGTAATAATCAAGTGCAATTTATCATTTTTATTAAATTCTTTAATCTTTTTTTCATCTGAGACATTTACAAATCTATTAGGCAAATGCACTTTATAATCTTCTAAATCTGCAATAATAGTCCAACCATATTTATCTTTCATTCTTTCCAAATTCAAAATTCTATATTTCTTATTTTCTTCTAATTTATTTAACTTCTTAAAATTTTTACATTTACATTCTCCAATATCATTTAACTCTTTCAAGAACTCCTTTTAATAGGAATAAATTTTAACTAACAAAAATAATTCAGAAAAAATAATATAAAATAAAACGTAAAAAAACTTAAAAATCATGATTATACATAATGTATTATGTATTATCATGATTTTATGTAAAAATTAATATCATATTTTAATTAGATCAAAAAGAAAAAAATGTAAATTTACAAACTTAATCTTGAGAATTTAATTTAAAAGGAAAAGTTAATTTTTAACACCAATTTCTTTATATCTTTTCTCCAAATGTAATATAAATTTATCAAAAGTTTCAGGTTTAAAACTATAATCAAATTAAATACCCAAGTAATGAAAGAGCAATGGTAATATCTTATCATAATAAATATGTTTATTTATACCAAGAAACCTAACATATTCTTTAAATAATGGATTGATATTCTCATTTTCTTCATAAGATAATATAACAGATTTATTCCTATATCTAAATTCTGTAACAAATTTTGTTTCTTTTTTATCTTCATATTTGCAATGTTCTAAGAAGATTATTCAAATGTGTTAATTTATTTTTACATTTCTTAATCTTTTTCTCATATACTATTAAGTTACAATTTTTACAAACTAGAAATATTTTATCAATAATTTATCCTCTATTACCACATTGATAACATTTTGAAATAATTATTTCTTCCACTTAAATGGGGAGTTATTTAATAGAATTATTCGAGATACAATGTAATTAGTTTTATAAGTAGCTGTGAACATTTTTAAATATTACGTATTGATTTTAAATTAAAACGTACTTCTAAATAATTTGATGATATATTCCATTTTCATTTACATTAATAGTTTATCATTATTAGTAGGTTAAAAAAATCATAGAAATACATTTTACAATGTTTATTGCTGACTATAAATAAAATACAGGGTTGCTTAAAAGTAAGTTGTACACCCTTAACTTTTTTGATATTTTAGATATTTAAAATCTGTTTGTGGGACTCTAACTAGTTACACTGATAATTATAGTTTAAAATTGGTCATCCTCAGCAGAAAGGGCGGTGGGGGTAACTCAACATTTTCAAATATCAATTACAGTCTTTTAACATATCATGTTATAGATCTTGGGTAATCGATCAAGAATACTCAAGAATTAAAACACGACCACTTTACAAGAAATGTCCGCTGCAAACGTATTTGTTATGAGTACTGGATACTAAATATTCGTAGTAAATATTAAATTAATTAGGAGATAATCACTTCCATACCTCACATTAAGTGTTCAAATTTATCTCTGTGGGCCTCAATGCAGTAGTACAGTCTTCGTTCAAACATCTTCAAACGCCTTTGTCCTGACATTTTAAAATATTAAATCTATATTTTTCTACATTGATTCTCTCTTCGCTCTCCTGGCTTTAAGCTGCATACCGTTTATTTCAAATGGTTTAGGTTATGAGACTAGGCGGGTTACACTGGCTGGTCCAATGGAGCAAACAAAATTGCAAATACATTTCTATGTCTATTTTTAAACGGTAACCCATATTTAAAAGAGTTAAACATAAACACATGAACGCATCTTTTGCTCTAGCATTCTTTAATTCATAAAATTACAGAACTATAAATGGTATTTCAAGTTGTATTGTATGTGGCCCTGTTTATCATAACATGAATCCCAAAACACGACTTACCAGGAAAAAATACCGAGCAAAGCTCTCTTTCCTGGAACTATAGGATCATTATCCTAAAACTCACTGCTCAATAGGAGTGTGAAAATTAATAAGTTACTTCTTAAGATTTCCGTATCCTATTTCCTCTTCTGGATAAAATCTTCTAGTGATAATTCTGAATACGATTCATCCAACAAAAGCCAGTAGTAGAAGACCTCTTATCATATCATTTTCTTCAAACCATGTATGAACAAATCTCAAACCGTAGAATCTACAATCTCCATTCTTAAGCATTTTCGTCAACCTTTGTACAGCTTTACGTAATGCGTAATTTATATGAATTTCCTGCGGGTTAAAAATATTTACTTCACTTTTAGCTATTGACACCAAACGTACTATAGTGAAATAGATAAAAATAACAATAGTATTTAAATATTTATCAATATTGTCGTTGTTTTATATCCTAACTGTAAGAAATAAAATATATATTTTTGTAAATATATAAACACAGAGAGAGAGAGAGAGAGAGAGAGAGAGAGAGAGAGAGAGAGAGAGAGAAGAATACTTTTATAAAAATTTCTAGGACAAAATGTGCAGGACTTACTATAGTACTGGTAATAATGATTTGCTTTTATCTCAATGATAGAGGTTGATGTACCAGTACTTGTTAAAGGATTTTGGTTGTATATTTTACGTTCCCCACTTTGACGTGTATGTATAGTACATATTTATACCTTTTCTAGCTAAGTTCTGTACAGGATAACTAATTTAATACAGGGTTTATGATAACCCCATGTTCTTCTTAAACTGCTATTAAATTCTATTTTATGTGGTCACTAAACAAAGAGTTGTTCATGAATATATTACAACTGTTTTTTTTTATCTAAATCGTTAAAAGAGAATACAGATTTATAAATTCCGTGACTTAAAACTTGGAACACAGGTGTCACTATTAGGTCATGGTATTTATGGGAAGCGCATAGAATGACAGTAAAATTCATTTATTACACTCATTATTATACTATCTGCCTTTAAAACTCTGATTTACCTCTTAAAATAAACCTATTGTTGTACCAAATCAAATCATCACTGAATTACGACCGATATTTATTTATAAATGTTATGACAAATATGAAACACAGAGCTAATCTTCCTGAAGAGAAGAAACAAATAATCAGGCAGTTAGAAACATGAACGCCTCGTTTTTGAGCTAAGCCTTTCTCTGTGACTCGTTGATGGTTTCTGTTTTATTTATAATTAACTTTTCCGTGAATCAAGTTTTATTTTTAACTTTTAAATGCAATGTATTTCATAACATTTAGCAACTCTTCAGACTATAATTATAAACCCTATTTGACTTTTGACTCATCTATTTCCTTGAGCAATAATGAAGTTTTTAATTACTTTGTTGTATAAGTTGTTATATATAAAGTTTAAAAAATATCTAATTCCTGTGATATTTTTATCTTTAAACATTGAAACCATCCTTAAATTACATTATTAATTTAAAACTTAGCATAACAAGTTTAAAGTTTTGATGTTTTATTAATATACTGCTTTCAATGCGAAATATAAAAATACGTTTTGTAAGATCTGGTAGTTAGAGTATGTGTATTAGTAGAAAAATTGTATCCTTCGAAGTCTTATTAGAGGAGTCAACAATTAAATTTTGGCTAACGTAAGAGGATAATAGGTATAATCGGAAATACAACACACATTATATTTATTTCGAAATTCAATTACTTTCTTTTCATAATAAATAACATGGGATATCAGAAATATGCAATTAGCACATAAGATGTTTAATACTAAACATGAATGAAATTTGATACAGTTTTCTTGTACAAGTTTTGTATTTAAACATTATGTTCCACTTTTTTATTTAGATAAGTTCCTTAAATAATCTAAGAAACTGGAAAGAAAGTGTATTGCTTGAAATTTATATCTAACATTTATATCTACAAATCTTGATGATAATTTAATTAATCGCATTTATGTATTGGTACCTTTAAAAAGTGAAATGAAACATTATATTCCGATTTTTTATTTCGATTTAAACTATTGTTTAGACATTTACATAACTATTACGTAATTAAATGAATGTATTACTTTTCCAAATCAGGAACACTTACATATTATCATATTTGAAATTTGTAAACATATTTTTCATTAGCAAATACTAACTTGATCTCTCCATATGATAATCTAAAATAAATTTTTAAAGTATTGGTACCATTTACAAGTGAAATGAACATATTAAGAAGATTAATCCAACATTGATATTATCTAATCATACATCCCTAAAACTAAATGCAACATTTCTTAACTTAAATATTTTTACTGAACATGGACACAAGACACCATTACGCCTAAAGTATTTTATGTCAATCACACTCACGCCCACACCTGCTGCTCCGATGTCGCTGTGCAACCCATTTTTATGAGTTCTTCCGCAATGTCCCTTGGACAATGCCACTGGCAAGTATCTATGTAGTGATTGGTTAGTAAAATTTTTTTATCAGCATGTTTGGTGTATAATTGTTGACAATAATGTGTTATTACTTCCTGATGTTTAGCAGCGATGTCTGAGCGTCTGGGTGATCACAGCTTACTTCCGGTGTATCTTTGTTTCGCTTTGGATAACGAGAGTTTGTACTTTTCCTACAACGATTTCCTCTTTAGTAATGAAGTTTGATTTAATAATAATTACATAGAGGCCTTACCTGGTGGTGGAGCAAAGCTTTTGATTGGCATTCTATTTCCCACATGGGTGAGCACATGTTTTCATAAAGTTGCTGCAAAGTATAATAGGACATATTTTAGATAAGATCGAACGTAGAAGTAAATAATTGTTTATAATAACCGTTTAACCATCCAATGCGCCACTGTTGTGACAAATCACTCATTTACCTATATTTACATTTAATTTGAAATAACTGAAAAATTATATTGCTATCTAGATTTACGGCGCAGGACCTGCAAAGGAATGAAGAGAGAAATGTAGCAATATATGTAAAACATGCTAAACAAATATTTATTACAACTAGACACTTATAGACTTCCAAAAATAATATAATAACCACATACATAGTAGCACACGTGTGTATTGCGGCACTCAAGAACTTAGAGCACACAAGCACATGTCACCCTAAAATTATGATCACATAAATAACTTACCTTAGCCAAAAAAATAAGGCAACTACATGGATCTAGCAACAATTGAAGATTTTCTAGACCAAAGAGTAACGTTGAGAGTAGACCTTGCGCCCTTTGCGGACAGGGCTCTGATTGGTCGAGAGGGGGTCACGTGATCCAAGATGGCGGCTAAGCTCCGCCCCCTGCGGGAGAAATTCCCACATGTGCGGGAGAAATTCCCTCGTGCGCGGGAGAAATTCCCTCCTCACACTCTTATCCTAGTGTTTTGGGGTGATTTTGGGTGTCAAAATTGTTGTTTTTCGGTAAAATCGGTGATTTTGGGTGTCAAAATTGTTGTTTTTCGGTAAAATCGGTGATTTGTTGGGTCCGGTGAGGGAGAGGGAGAAACGAGGGACGGAGGGAATTCCAACATGGCTGCGCCCATGTATCACGTGATCAAAAAAAAAAAAACCATTATGGCCGCGCCCACGTAAACATAACCTCACTTTCTTAGATGGCGGTGCCCGTGGCGCGCGCTGGCGGGAAAAATTCCCTAGGGTTCCCCTCACACTACAAAATAATTATTTATATATAATAATAATATAGATAAAAAGTAAGTAAGACGTTATCTGAGTGTGGTTGCGGAACACTCGTACTGTGTATGGAACACAGTACCCAGGTTAAGCATTACCGAGGTATAGGAGTCTGTCCAGTCTGAAACTGGTTGTCACTCCACGACCCGATAATGCCCCGTCCCTTGGAAAGTGAATTTTTGAAACCAATTGAAGAATTTATAATGGAAAGTGAATTTTGAAACCAATTGAAGTTAGAGCTGGAGTTACCTCGGGAGGTATATGTTGAACCTCCCCACGATTAACGCTCGGCACGTGGGACATGTGTGTACTCTGTCGGCACAGGTCCGACAGAGAGTATGACCGCACAGCCGAAGAGCAACCGTGGGAAGATTCACCATACACACAGGACACTCAACTTTACGCGGCTGTGACAGAGGTGTCTCCTCGGCGTCCGGGGGTGGAGGAGTGGTGTTATTACGCCTGGCATCCTCCATTCTTTCCCCAACGGATCGTAGGAAATTCTCCAAGTCCTCACGAAGCTCCCGCCAAGTTTGCGGGGCGAGTCTGATCTGTCGCCTATGGTCGGTATCTAGAAGGATGCGACTGGCCGTCCATTGCAGCTCCCGCATCAGTACTCGGATACTGTGGAGGGCCGCAATACATTCCCGCGCCTCCCAATCACTGACCCTGGGCTAAAACAGAAGAAGAAGAAGAAAGATTACATCACTTGTAAACAAGTCATAATGTACAATTCGAGTAATTCAATACCGCGTACCGTAGGTCGAATTTGTGGGAGCTCCGGTGACGGAGGTATTGAGGGGGCGTACTCTGACGACGATAGGAGCGTAGAGCCAGACTCCGTTGACGATCCGCCGGCCGGTGAGAGGCCTGAGAGGCCATCATGGGGTGGTACCGGGGAGGGCGGGCGAGTCGGAGGAGTGGTTGACGGTGCGACAGAGGGATTCGCCACTTCCACGACCCTGGGCTAAAACAGAAGAAGAAAGATTACATCACTTGTAAACAAGTCATAATGTACAATTCGAGTAATTCAATATCGCGTACCGTAGGCCGAATTTGTGGGAGCTCCGGTGACGGGGGTATTGAGGGGGCGTACTCTGGCGACGATAGGAACGTAGAGGCAGACTCCGTTGACGATCCGCCGGTCGGTGAGAGACCATCATGGGGTGGTACCGGGGAGGGCGGGCGAGTCGGAGGAGTGGGTGACGGTGCGACAGAGGCGTCTACGGAACGGCGCCTCTGAGAGGTGTCATAGCTGTTATCGTCACTGCCAGCAGGCAGTGACCATCCCCAAACGCCTGTCCTCTGAACAGCTGCAGACTGTGATTGAGACAGCAATGCAGGCTGCAGTGAGCTGATCTGTACATATACATACACCCTCAGATATGCTATTTATCACACATCCGTAAATTGTACTTTCAATTGATGGAACTAACCCTTTGATCCAGACTAGTTTCATCCCAGACCTCCTGCGGCTCGTTCAGGCGATCCAGCAGTTCCGTGATCTCCCTATCGTGCTCTTGACTCTCCGCCCGGTCAAGAGCCTCGACAAGGTCGGACTCTGCAAACATCTGTAAAACACGAGGAGAATCATCAGTGTACGCCGCTAACCGTTCAATATCGGTACATAGATGAGAGAATGGTTATTACCTGCCCAAGATCCTCGTCACAGAACTCCATGTAGTCCTCCACACGTCTCTTTTACAAACAAACAAACCCGTTAGTCATAAATTCCTTAAGGTAGTACATACGTAAAGTGTAACACGTAAAATATCACAGTAAAACTCACAATAGGCCTGAAACGGTGAGGAGCCAACGAAAAGACATCCTCTATCACGCAGATAGGTCGCGCCGTCTGCAAATAATACAGAGGATATAAAAATTGAAAAAACCTGTCATATGACGAAAAAAAAACAACATTAGTACTATTTTACGTACCGTAGTGGGAATGGGTACCGGCTCACTGCGGGGTCTGACGGGGTCCTAAAACAATATTTATAAGTTATGCGATACATGTGCTAGACAACAACAACAACAACAGAAAACAAACACGAAACAAACACTCACTTCCTGACCTCTGCGAGACCACCCGCTCGCCGACCAACCTCCACGCGATGTCGATGGTCGAGTCTGCAAATAATTCTGTATCAGTAATAGATTTCATTAAAGTGTAGGGATAACGGTGTTGGATATAAACGTACCAAGTCTATGGCTCCATCATCGTCCCCTGTCCAACCGTTTGTAGACGCCGTCGAGGGTTGTTCCTAAACATTAATCGAACATTACTAAATACATCAGTAAAACAGTATAACATTTACATGAAATTATTACATGACTTACGTCTTCACTGCCGGCTGATACCACACTCAGGAGTGCGAGAATCAACAGCAACACTGTAGTGTTCCCGATCCTGGCTCTAGGGGCACAACACAGTACTCCCAGCATGACCACGAACATGGTGGTGGCCATGAGGAAGCAGACTATGGCTAAACGTTCACAGTCGGACATGATAGGAAAGTGCAGGATACACACGCGTCCTCTGCTTATATGCAGCCGGACCGCATCCTGTCACATGTGCTGGTACAAGGTGACCTTCGTTCCACACCACCCATGAGGTCAGGTCTTAGGCGCGTTCTTTTTGTTAACCGAGAGCATCCCCAGTAGGCCTAACCTCTCGGGTGATGAGCCCCAACCATCGCTCATCACAGGTGGTAGCCATTCCATGACAAATTTGCTACCTCCCAACATATTTTTTTTGTACCTCACCAATGACAGGACTTCTCAACTCAATGCCGAAACCCTGTCTCTCGGTGAGATACGTTTTATTTTATACTTTATTTTTTATTTTTTTTATCCTCGCGAGTGTAACAAGTAACTTTACTCGGAGAAGCCTTTCAATGTAACTCGTAAAACACTCGCAAAGACTTTTTTTATTTTTTTATTTTTATTTATTTTACAGCATCTAGAGCGAGGTACATACCCCTGGACTTACGGAGTTTAGGCCTGCCATAGAGGTATCTGTCACACACATACACACACACACAACTGCTCCCGGTCTTACGGAGTTTAGGCCTGCCGTAAGAGCAGTTGAAAGCCCCAGGACTTACAGAGTTTAGGCCTGCCTTAGGAGCTTACCACTCACTCACCCCACCCCGCTCTAGAGCTTTTTTCAAAGCACAAGCATAAGTGAAGCCACTATTATGTTGAGGCAGAATACAGTGAGTATCGGAAACGATTGCTTCCTGACTTTCAACTACATTTCTATCAACTACGTTATTATGAAAGCTGGACAGAAAGTTGACCTTTTCAAGTCCTTTAGTATATACAGTAGCAAAGGGTTTACAAAGAGTGCGTATCAGCTCCTCATCGTACTCTATACCACCCTCCTCCCACTTGATGTTGTGAAAGTGGCGCTCCAGCCACCGAACGGTTCTGGCCATTTTAGAATTTAACTCCGCTTTATCGTATGGAGGCTTGAATACGATGTGTGCACGAAATCGATGACTGATTATTACAAACTCTTTTACAATAAATCGATTGTCATTATCTTTAAAAGCGTGAAACTCAACTATCGCCTCCATTTGGCCACCGTTTGAAAAGTTCAATTTCGAGAGACAGCCTGTGAACTATGCGACTAGGGAGGAGGTCACTGTCACTGTTTTCAATTGCGGTTTTAACAGGCTCCTCAATCAAGAACAGATCTCTCAATACGATGTGCATCAGTGGGATGTTGGCAGTGAACTGATCCCACTCGTGCTTGTTAAGAGTTAAAGTATGCTCCCCGTCAAAGAGAAACACGTGCATACGGCCGAAAACATTTGTGACCTTGATATCCTCCTCCTCCGTGTCTGATTTAATATAAAATTTGGTTTTATTCTCCAGAGCCAGGGTTACGGAATTGAAGTGTTGTGAAAACTCGTTAAACACATCGAATGACCAATAAACGCAACCCTTCTTACCCTTAAACAGTATTCCGAGAGAGTCACCCCGGTTTTTAACAAAACCCACAATCACACACTTTGAAAGATCACAATCAATAAAATAAACAGACTTAAGAAAAATTCCCGTTAACGAGTTTATAGGCTCTTTGCGTCTTGGGATCCTCGTAGGCTCCAGGTCCATAGCCGTTGATGGGTCCTCCATGGTCTCGGTCTCGGTCTTGTATGACCGTACCTTCCACAGTGCCCCTTATATACTTTAATCCTCCGAATTTAGACCAATCAGAGACGCGCTTATTTTGACCAATGAGATTTTTTAGCAGGTGGTTCTTCCCCCTCCACCTCCTCCTCCTCCCGTTCGTATGTGAGAGGATCTATCAAAAAAGAGACAGTAATTTTGTCACAGCCCCTCACATCCCAGGCGTCGCCATGGGATGTTAAATTATCACAGTCGATGTTTTTACACCCTTTAAATATCCCGTCCTTGTACAAGCAAGCGTGTACATACGCTTTGATACCCTTTGTATACCCATTCAGCTTCACATCATCCTCTCTGCAAAATCTAACCCTAATTCGGTCAAAACCCGTCACATCATAAAACGCGCTATTAGGTGTGAAATTAGCACAGTCGAGGTATTTACATGTTTTCATCTTTCCGTCCTTCCACAAGGAAGTGTACACTCCAGCTTTTATACCCTCTCTATACCTATTTAGAGCCTGTTTAATAGGATTATTCTCCCCCTCCCCACCGTAGGCCTCGGGGTCATCGTCTACCTCAAAACGAATCTCAATTTTGTTAAAATCCTTAACATCGTAAAAGCTGGCATTGGATGTAAACTTAATGCAGTTGAAGTATCCCAATGATCTCATCTCTACTCCTTCCTTATGACCGCGAATGTATAGCCCCATCGTTGCGAGAGTGTTCAACACTGGGTAGTAATGTACATCGGCGTAGGAGTCGCTCAATTTATACCTAACGATCCCCACCACCAACACCACCACCACCACCACCACTATTACATCATACGTTTTACGTTACCGGTAAGCAGGGTGTACGCCATGTGGGAGTCATGCAAGAGGAGACAGTATGCCGTCGTGTTTGCCGGAAAATTATTTTTCGCCTCAAATTCCAATCTCACGTCTACTGGTCCCGACTTGATCGAATCGTTCTGTTTAGAACAATCAATCACATAGAGTGGTGCGTGGGACTTGAATTTTTCAAAATCAACGGTAGGCGCTCCCGGTTTCTGATAGTACGAGCTTTGGAATCTTGTAAACATCTCGTAAAAAATGCACAAGTCACCGTGGACATTGTCGTAAGGATAATATTGCGAATTCAAATACAGTCTTACATTTGTCAGGTCGCAACGGTCAAAAGAAGACGCATCCTTTTTCAGATCATTTTTTCTTCCTGTCTGAAATGCCAAAACAACGTAACGGGGTTTCTCAATTTGAGAACTCGTTTTTATCGTCCAACTCTGACGAGTCGTTTGTGGTAAAGAGGGGTATTCGTGGATTTCCCAGGACCGAAACGGCAGGTGAATCAGAGTATCTTTCTCAATAACACGAAATAATTTCAATTTGTAACTGTCGGATACAGTAATGTGTGGAACACGCCAGTAGAGCGAGGTTATTTCAAAGTCGAGGTTAACCGCATCCGTGCTTTTGACCGCGTTAATGTCGGTAGCCGACCTCAAGATAATCAGTTCCTGTCTGACATTGACCACGATCTTTTTATAATCCTCGGCAAAACCCAGCAACAGTTTTAGAGGCACTGAATATGTAAATTCACTGGCCTGACCGGTTTCACCCGGACCTAGCCAACATGCATTCAAGAGACCAGCCTCCTCCTCCTTCCTGATGGAAATCAGTCCTTTTATTGTACTTGTAATACCTACATTTTTCACCCTGTCAACCTCTATACCGCCGATCTCGTACCTTATATCGTCGAATAAAAATGCAATAGCGTTGTTTATTAATGTAACACTGGCCGCGGCCCCATCCGCCTTCTTGGCACGCACTTTTCCGCTGATGTGTAAACTGCTTTCGAACGGTGCTGTAATTATATCCTGTTGACTGATTGGAATCCTGATTTCGTCGTTATTCTTTAGAGTTGACGAGGCGTACGGTTTGTGAGAGTGAAACTCCCAACCGGTTATCGCCTCATCGTACTCGACGGCCGATTCTATCGATAGCAGAGCCATACTTAAAACCCAGCGATCTAATAAACTTGATGTTCTTAGGTGTTAACACCGCGGTCTTTTGTGATCGAATGAGGGGAACGGTGTACGGCACTTCTCTAAATACTAGGCCCATTGCCGTTTCCTTATGTGTATACGTAACGATAACGGTTCGTTTCTAAAGTTTATCAATTCACCGGTCTGGTCTTTGAGAGAGACAGCTATATTGTTCACCCTACGGACGTTCACAGGTAAATAGATGACTGTGCTCGGTTTCTCGACTATTTTATACCCTGGAGCGACTTCAGGGTAAAACTCATGCAGCACATGTCCTTCTACACCGTTTTGAAAGGATCCTCGGGCGATATTACACTCAACACGTATCGTGTTTACCGTCATAATACTGACGGGGAGGTCGGACATGTGGACTCTATTAGGCTCGAGCATTTTCGCGGTGAAACCTAGTACAGGAGCTAGGGATCCCGATATTTCGAAATGTATCGCTTCACTGCACGATACTTCGGACCTTAGAGTGTTATTGTTTGCCTTAAGACTGAACTTCACGCCTCCGTCAATGTGCGACTTGATATATTCTTCGATGTTTTCAATTTCGTACGACCCTTCATCTATTACTATCTCTTTACCGTTTCCGTAGTGAAACTTGTCATTTACACCCTTTTCAATGTTCGGAATTGTATAGTACGTGGACAGGTCAATTAGGCCGATTTCGTACTCCCCATCGCTCAAATTCATTGGTGGAAAGACCTCACAAGATACGTGCGGGGCCACACCGCTAAGTGAAAACATTATTTGCTAGAAACTTCAAACACAAGTGTCCGCAGACTACTGAGTCATCAGACTGTTTACGCTCATAGTTATACTGTACACTGACACCGGACCCAAAGTAAGATACGAGTTCTACCGGCGGTCTCAGATTACCAAAACTGTCAAAGTAGTACACTCTATTTCCTAGTTTCTTATAACAGACCCAGTGCGTTCCTTCACCTCGTGAACTGTCCAGATTTACTATGGCCGACTCGTACAGCCGCGGGGTCTTGGGCAGTGTGTCCCTCATGTATACACCTCGAAAGTTCGGAATATCGAGTAACCTCGCGTAACGGATCAATTCGTGGTTTGTTAGAGGTTTTATCGGTATCGAGATTGTTGTTTTTTTTTACAACACCTCTTCCTTTTCCTCACCCCACCACCACCTCCCCTCTTTGGGTAAGGTTTCAGGTAGAGACCTCGCCCTTTTGACTTACCCCTCCCTCGCTTTGTCTTTGTTTTTTTCTTTCTCCCACCCCCAAACGCTGTTTTAGCTTTCATGGCCGCAGTCACTGCTAAGGCCGCAGCCTTTTCTCCTACACTAGCGTCTCCTGATTTCACCCTTTGCCAAGCTCTTCTGGCCAATTCTTTGTCGGCCTCTCGCCGGTGTTCCAAATCCGTATATTTCGAGTACGCTATATCGTGGATTCTACAGAATTCGTCCAACTTATTAATACCCTTATCGTCACGTGCAAGTCTCTCAGACAACCTGGTGCCTGGCCCACAGTACCGAAAACCCCCGGGGAGGTGTAACTCAACTGGTAAAGCGTCAACAGCACGATTTATTATGGTGCCTACAGCGGGCAGTGCGTTTCTCAGCGCGCTGGTCACTATACCTCTGCCCCGCTTGACAGCTCGTTTCACTCTGTTTGATTTACGCTTGTGATTCGCCATTTATATACCGTATCACTTTATACAACTGTTTGAGTAGCGATTCACGCACACAAGTAATCTGCAGTACGTCGAAGATGTCCGCCTCGGATTTCGTGACAGTACCGGTAAACTCGTCAAACTCCAGCACGTAACTGTCTGTTATAAAGTAAATACGACCGTTTATATACCTGAATCCACCCTTTATAGATCCTGGAACACCTGGGAGTACGCTTGAGGTCATCCCTAACATGGTGCCTGTGAGGGTGCATTCGTTCAACTCTACGACAAACTTGTCATCGACAAAGAAGTAGGTCTTACCCATATTACTGTTTAACGCTGCATTGACTTTCTTAATTCTGTTATGTACGATTCTGCTAATGGGTCTTTGATTGGACAGTCTAAGTGACGGGTAATCTATAACGTATAAAGTCCTGTCCACAATCATGACTACGTCTCCGTCCGGTCTCTGGTACACGGCTGAGACATTATTAAAGTTCGACGGTAAGAACGTCAACCACTCTGTAATTATCAGAGGATTGGTAAACTCTTCACGCGTTCTATGGGCTTCGTTCAGGCTGAGTATCCAAACGTATTTACCGTAAAACGCGTACAGTCTGTTTCTCACTACTAAGAACGTGTTGAGTTTGTGCCGTAAATTACAAATGTCCAATTCTGTAGGTGTAGGCGTGGTAGGCCTAGTGGTAGTTGATGTTGTTGTTGTCGTAGTAGTAGTAGTGGATGTTGTAGTGGATGTTGTAGTGGACGTGGAGGAGGAGGAGGAGGAGGGGACAGGCGGTCCGTACAAAACCTGAATTGCAAGCTGATCGTCTCTGTCCAAATCAAATTCGTACAAGTTGTTGATACCCGATGGCTGGTAATAGGACGGAAACATTACGGATCGTAACACAGACGAATGCTGAAGACCGAGAGCATGGCCTATTTCGTGGACCATCACTGTAAAGAACGAAGTCTTCTCCGATGCGGGTATATTCATTGTAAAGTCCCAGTCCTCTTCGAAATCAAGGTGTATATCCGATTGGTTCAGCCACGGTCGAGGGAGAAAAGCGTGGCCGAGAACACCGCCCGGACCGTCAAAATCGTAACTGCAAGTGCTTTTAAGGTAGTACGCCACGTGTTTCTTAGGGGAAATCACTACCATTATAGTGGGATTACTGTAACTTCTACGGAATTCGAGAGCAGAGTGCTTGGAGTACAAGGAAAACGCTCTCTCAACGATGTTGGCATACTGGATGCCAGAGCCAATCATGTTCCACGTGACCCGAGTTGAGTTCCATTTAACTAATGGGTTCACGGAAAACGGGGCTATGCCTTCGTCCGAGTTACCGCATCTGGGTGTGTCCATCAGCTTCAGCGTCTCCTCGTTTTCATATCCGGTCACCTGTAGTCCGAACGTCTCCTGAAACCTCGTAATGGCGTCCTTAATATTGTTAGTCAGCGATGTTTCGTTGCTGTTGAGATAGCCGTATTTCTCCAAGTACAACAAAGTTTTATTAGCAGCTATCAGAGGAGCTACACACAGAATTAATACCGAGAACCGCATCTCGCCAGGTTCTAAAGTAAACTGACGGTAAAAATGTCAACAACCTACTTATATCTCGATCTCATCACCCTGCTCACCGGGTCCCTAAAGTATGGGTTGACAATGTTGAACCTGATCCACTCGTCTTTATCGGTTAAGTGTATAGCGTCCAGCGGCGGAGCCAGTAGTTTGTACATACCGTAATAGACTTCGCTCAGTACTCTCACTAGGTAATTCACGGTCACCGCGTCACTCATGTCGGTAGGATCTCTCAGATTAGTGATTTTACCGGTTTGCGCGTTCCAATCTTGCACCGCTCTGGTCATGGCGTGTTTTTGAAAGTATTTGAGATTAACAGCTTCACCCTCGTATAGAGGCTCTTCAATCTCGCTCAGACGCTTATGTCCAAAACTCCAATGCCCGTCTTTGCCCATTTGGGGTATACGACTATCTACATACCGTTTAGTCGTAGCGTCCTTAGGCTCGACTGGCCATCCAACGCTGCAGAGTCTGAAATTATTGAAAGTAACGGTAGAATCTCTAATACTCTTCATAGGTGTAAGAGTATGTAGTTGTGACAGAGTGACGGCATCGTTTAATCCTTCACCATCGCTCAGGTTGATTATTCTTCTCTTTTTAGCGTCTATTATCTCAGTATCGAACGTTAATGTTCTTTTATTTAGCGTTCGCAAATTGACGGCATCCGCTTCGTTCGTAGGGTTAGCTACGTTAGGTATTCTGTTATTTCTGGCATCGAGTTTGAGTGTCTTGAGCATAGACCGGGTCATATCTGTTTTAGTGCCATTTAATTTCTTGTCCAAGGTCTGCAGGTTTATAGCGTCTAGACTCTGCTGGGCGTCGGCCACGTTACATAACCGCTTGCCCTTGATATCGTAATCACCGTCTACCGTTATGCGAAACCCGACCCCAGGAGGGCCTCTTTTACCGGTCTCGCCACCGGTGCGACCAAACTTGTCCACGCTCATTTTGAAACTGTAATCTAAGAGAACATCCTTTACTTTTTATACCAATGCTCTATACCTGGAATTTCCTCTACCACGAATGAGTTTCAACTCCCTCAACTCTTCCACGATGTTTATAATTTCGTTTTTATGACCCGTATTACCCGCCTCAGCTGAACCTATTAAAACCTTTAATCTCTCACACAATTCATTCGGATCGTCGTAATACACGGGATCAGGGTTTGACATGTCCTTGAAGCCTTTGCCCGAGTAAGCTTTGGGAAATAGTTTTGAAATGACAAGTTCGTATTTTGTCGATTTGTTACGGTTTATGGTACTTTTATAATTGTAACCTCTTTTGTGAGCGTGTGTCCTGTTCAATATATCCTTGTAAGTGACCAAATCAGTTTCATCGTAATGTAACGGTGCGCGTTTAAAGACCAATTCGTACAGACCTTTCGTAGGTTTGTAGTACACATCATCTATGACTATACTGCCGTTAATATCGAAATTTAACACTTTGTTTCCAATCATTAGTGTGCCGTTATCATAGCGTGGTCCGTATATGGAATCAATCTTTCTTTGACTGGGAATGTCCTTCATCAGTGACTTCATGTACTTGACTGTAAGTGCATTTTGGAATGTGTTTTCCACCCATTGTGAAGCCTCTAGTTGTCCTTTAGCGGTGGAAAGGATATCGCTTGCTTCGGGTAAAGGTGGATCACTAGTCTCCAGCACTTCGTCGTCCTGTAAGTAAGCGGGTACTCTCGGAGATGATGTTTACAGCGGGAGAGAAGAGTTCCTCTTTTATCTCCTGCTGCTCTTCCTCAGGTTCGATTTTTATATTTTCGGAATTCTTGGTTTTCTTTCGCAGTTCAGACAGGAGTGGTTTGTACTGGTTTTCCAGACGTATCTCGGTAGACAGAGTCCCTTGTTTAAACTCCTTATACTTTCGCCTGATGGCCGTTCTCAACTTTGATATCTCGGCTGTAAGCTGTTTCTCGTTCCGCTCCATTTTTATCAATGATGTCACCATCTGTCCGTTTAACATTTATATACGCTTTCCTCATTTGCTCAAAAACATGTGATACATCAATACCTCTGCACTCATCGTATCTTGGAACGAAATGAACCTTCACTCTGTCGTCAAATCTTACCTTCTTCTTGTTTGGCTCCATATTGCACACTGACCATGTCCGTGTTGAGTTGACACTTTTAAACTACGGTAGTTCGACTTGTCTGAAAAACATTGCGCGTTTCTTGTGTTTTCTAAGGTAGTGTATAATGTCACCAAGTGACGCTACCGTACCCAGTTTCCTGAAGTAGACTGATCTCGGTATTTGCACTTGCGCTCGTGATCTAAATACAAACGTTCTCTTCCATCCGTCTCTCCACTGCGGGATCTCAGCCACCGTGTACTTGTCATTCTCTACTGTCTTATCCATGTACTCTTTTAACCGAGCGATAGGGTTCCTCACCCTACCGTGTATATGGATCAGGTATGAGTTGAGTAGCCAGAACTCACAAGGATTGGCTCCTGTAAATCTCCTCCACGCCTCAAACTGATCACGGTTTGTAATACTATACACTCCGTCCATCAGACTTATTCCGAACATTTCACAGTACATAGGGACAGTTGGTAAGGCCACCTTTAGAAATTCTGAAGTAAAGAGGCTCTGGCACAGATTATTTACAGCCGCAAACTCTTTGTTTCTCTCGCCTCTCGGTAGTCCACGTGGGACCGGCCCGTACGCCACGTTATAGCTGATGTCGCTGTAGCATTTCGAGGCCAATACTTGTCTGTAGATTGTAACGGGTTTCCTAATAGGTATAGTTCGCTCCGTGAGAATGATGCAACGTGAGGTGTGTGGGACTTTACAAGCGTACTCCAACATCTTTATACAGACTTGGGCAAAGTATATACCGCCGTGTGCGTTTCTCAACGGTACAAGCTTACCGAATTGGTCTGGAAACGGTCTGAATCGGGACAAGAGGTTCTGCGATTCCCGCACAGTACACTTTAACATGTCTTCGTGGTATACAACGAGTTCAAACGGTACACCTTTCTCCTGGCTCTTTTTCAAAAATTCTATCCAGATATCGCGGTTATAAAACCGTTCGCTGGACGAAATCATTAACAGAATTACAGGAAGAATGGTTGCACTGTACTGTCCTTGGCGTTTGTGTCTCCAACACCTTCTATTGAAAAGGAAAACGTGTGGTGGTCGTCTGCTACAGTAATTACCGCAAAATTTTTTCTTGTCCGGGTAGTACCACGTACACAGATTTGAGTTGACTTTGTGGAGTCTCTGGTCCGAGAACCCTCTGATGTCGTTATAAGTGTAGATCCTCACCATTATAGATCTTGAACAAAACTGTCTATACCTACTCGATACCTCCCTTTATCAATGTCATCGTCCTTGCTAATGACGATAAAACCGTGTTTGTCCTTCCACGCCATACTGCACAACTGTTTGAATTTTTCAAATCTCATATCGGTATTGACGTGATCACTGTAAGCGTGGTGTAGATTCATATCATCCTGTTTGAAGAGTATTATGAAATTTGCATTGTCTCTGACCAGCTGTTTCGGTACGTGACTGTAGGTTTGACCGAGATAGAATGTATCTACGTTCTTGTGCCTCCCCATAGCAAAGTAACTGCGGATATTGCCGTGCTTTTCGCAAGCTATATCGTCAAAAATCATCAAAGAGTTTTCCTTAGCCTCGTCCGGTTTAATGACCAGGGAGCTATCATCGTACGCGAAATACCCTACTTCCTTCGGTATCATTTTAGCCAGTAATTGATACTTTGGTTGGTATAATGACTTTGAAAATACGTACACATTCTCGAATCGTAATCCGTTCGGATCGGTGATCAGATTGAATAACACGTTTGTTTTACCACAGTTTGAAGGACCTACAATTAAACCTCTTATCGAGTCTGGTAAAAGCGGACCGTTTTTGTTTTTGCGACTTAAACCGCTACCTATATACTCGTCCATGTTGTGGACGTTAAACGTCGTGGCTTGCTTTACGAGCTTCATTTTGGTAATGACGGTTCCACGGTATTGCATCATGTTTTATAATTTACTTTCTTTTTTTAGGTTTAATAATATCTTTGGAGTTTACCCAGCTATTGTGAGTATCGTCAAAACCACGCCACCGCACCAAGACCTTGGAGCCTTTCCGCCGGAGTACTTTATCAACGAGATAGGCATTTCCTGTTGCGGTTCTTATCAGTTCCTGTTCATAGAAACCGCCTTGTAAAATATCACCTCTTATGTCTTGTAATATATACGTTACAGGTTTTGTAGGTTTTATCCCAAATATTGTAAATATTTCATTTGACCAGTTGGGTAGATATCCTTTTTTAAATACACCTTTGTATTTGCTAATTCTAACCTGATCGCTTACACGGAATTTGGGATTTTTTGTTTTAACCACTTTATTATGTTTATTTATGCGGGCGAGAATCTGTTTTACGTGTTTTCGTCTAACATCTTTTGGTTTCATACCGATTGTCCTGTGCACACTACTGTTGTACTCCTTGACTATGTCTGGTAAAATACTTAACCACTCGTAGCTACCGTGTGCCGTAAATCTCTCGTACATTTTTTCTTTCAGGGTTCTGTTTAGACGTTCCACAATAGAACTTTTCAAATGTGATTGGGTAGAGTAATGGTTAATGCTGTGTTTGTTTAAAAGTTTTTTAACGTGACTGTTGTACCATTCTTTACCGTGGTCCGTTTGAAAGTTTTTCATCTTGTGTTTAGACAGTATAGATTCTAGTGCATGCACGACTTCAGCGCCGGTCTTGTTCTTTATAGGAACGGCAAACGCAAATTTTGAGAAACAGTTTAGCATCGTCAGTATATACTTGTAACCTCTGTTTACTCTCGAGTAAGGTATCATCTCTACAAGGTCGGCTTGATACAGGTCATTAATTCCTTTCAGCGTAACCCTGCGTCTGGGGTAGTTACGCCTAGCCGGTTTGTGCAGTTCTTTCGCTATCGCGTCCATTTTGTAAATGAAGAAAAAATAATCTGTATACCGGTATTTATATTCGTCTAAGTGGTGTGGTTTGGAACACCTACATCGAACACTAGCATGCTCGATGCCCAGGTTAAACAGTATTTGATTTTGAGGACCAGTCCAGAAGTAACTGGTTGTCGCCCGGTGATCAAATACTGTCCCATCCCTTGTTGCTTAGACAATGGAATGATCGCACATGCAACGCCCGGTCGTATAGTAAAAGAGGTGAGTTTTACACAATGCGCACTCCCATAAACTACGCATTGTGTAAAATGTATCTTCCGTGAAGTAATACGTGGACGTCAATCCTTCTTGCCAAAGAACAGGTAAAAGGTCACGAGCACACATATGACAAAGTCTGCGTAGTCTGCGTCCGTCGTAAACTTCTTTGTATCTGACTATCAATTCAAAGCAGTATTCGCGATGTTTAGATTTAATTTCCCGACGGATGGATTCGGGGATCTGGATATGTCGTAAGAAGTCAATACGGTGTCGGGCAATTTGCCGTAGACAAAGATCATAGAGGCTCTTTGGGTTCCACGCCATGATTGAGAATGAAGTGCTCTCCCACTACCACCACCACTGTCTCCACGATTACTCTCCCACCACCACCGACTCCCCCACTGAGACCTCACACTTTGCACAAATATAAGTGTTTACAAGAGTATTTACAATTTTACAGTGATATCAACACTATATACAAGTTTATACATTTTTAATCTGTATATCACCGGTATTTATAGCTGTCTAAGTGGTGTGGTTTGGAACACCCACATCGAACACTCGCATGCTCGATGCCCAGGTTAAACAGTATTTGATTTTGAGGGCCAATCCAGAAGTAACTGGTTGTCGCCCTGTGATCAAATACTGTCCCATCCCTTGTTGCTTAGACGGTTTAGCGGAGGCACTCACAATAACCCCCTGTAGACCTCCTGTAGAACTGTGTCGGGAGGTCTAAGATTTGCTTATGACACACTGGACAGCGGAAGCATCCACAAAAACCCCTCCACCCAGCACCGGCAAGGGTCCTATCGCAGACTATACAACGAAATGTTCTTTTTACATATAGGAAATCCTCTCTTGATAACTCATGGTAAACAACACGTTCCACACAGTACCAGATATCGGGTTCTATTCCAGGCTCTCTTTTCAAAAACAAGATGGTACAGTGGGGGGTTTCATATGTAATATATATTTCAACTTCGGGCTCTATATCCATATCACTTCTCAAACACGGGATGCCACAGTAGATGTTTTGCGAACCGAGTGGTACGTAGAGTGTACACATCACTTGAAAACAGTCGGTTTCAATGTGCTCTTCGATGAGAGCGTCCCTGACCGTCAGCGGTACTTCTAAACTCATAAGGGCACTCCCATTGTTAGAGAACTGTTTGACCACGGTGTTTTTAGCGAGGTCAAACAGGGAGTGTGGCTGGAATGCTCTAGACTCGGCCATGGTTTGAGTTAGAATGAAACACTCGCACCTCCCCGGTGACATTGACTTGAGGTCATGTGACCTCTCCCTTCCATAAAGCTCTCGCGTTCTGTAACGCAGTCAGTCAGTTACAATGTTGGCAACGGTGCTGGTGGTATTGTGGCAGTACCTCGCCAAGGAGCTACCGCCTCCACCGCCACCGCCTCCTCCGCCACCGCCTCCACCGCCACCGCCTCCACCGCCACCGCCTCCTCCACCACCCCCTCCATCGCCGACCGCTAAAGGTACGTAATACTTGTTTCAAAAGTTTACTAATGATTTTCAATCAGATAGATACTCAGAGTATCGGATTTTTTTCAGCATCAGGGTCTCGTGTCCCTTTCGAGGGACCTATAGAAGACTACGACGTCGGGTGGTACTCCGAGGAGGACAATGCAATGTTCTGGAAATACTTGGAGGCTGTAGGTAAGTCCTTAAGATAGTCTCTCTCTAGGTCAGGCCGTGCCAGTGGGGTACCTCCAGGGGTTCTGTCGTACGCACAACATTCAGGTCCCAGGGCTTACAGAGTTTAGGCCTGCCTTAGAGACCTTCATTCGTGACCCCAGGGCTTACGGGTTTTACGCCGGCCTTAGAGGTCTCATTCACACACAACATTCAGGTTTACGGGCTGTTAGGCCGCGCCAGTGACCTTCATTCGTGACCCCAGGGCTTACAGGTTTTACGCCGGCCTTAGAGGTCTCATTCACTCGCGCTTCCAGAACCCCTGAAGCTGTCCGGGGCATAGCCTTGTCATGTGCAAGTCTTTAAAAAATCAATATATGGAACAGGACTCACGCTTGCGATTGGTGACGGTGATAGTGGGGAGTATGAGGCTCGTGCGTCTTTATAAGTCAGTCAGTTAGTTAGTTAGTTAGTGTCAACATGTCAGATGAACAAAGAGTTATTACCTTGACTTTGAAAAAGTTCACTGATATGCGGAAGGCGGTTCTGTGAACTTACGGAGGATCGGAGGAGTGTACTTAGAATAGCAGAGGAGATGCGAGCGAATCGACTAATGGGATCAGAGTGTAGTTACTTGTAAGTTTTTAGCCTTTTACTGTAACCGAATGGTAGAGTTTCATACTTACCTTCGTGTTTGCGTTTTGGTCCAGTCACTTTAAACATTTTAGTCTCTTCTACGGTAATTATGTTTCTGTCTTTAGTACGCCTAATGCGGTTCTCAGTGATCTCTAATGATTGCTTGCTTTCAGAAAGTACCATTTCTTTTAATTTAGAAAAATTTAGTTTTTCACTAGTTTTTAAATTTAGAGTAAGGCCTTTTATTTTACAAACTTCAACTAGTGCGTTTTTATTAGTGGACCAAACAAGATAGGCGTAAGTCTTGGGGCCTCCGGAAACAAATTCTACTATGTATGACCCTGGACCATAGTCGGCCAACTCGTCGGTCATTTCGCCCAAGTAGTCCCCTGTGGGGACACTGTACGAACCTTCCTTACGTATGTACAATACACTATCGGTATCATAGTAAAGTACTTGTTTGCCTATTCGATCTAAGTAACTGTACAGCTTAAGTCTAGCGTGTGCGGTGGTGAAGGCCGCGAGCACAACGTTTACGGTTCGCAGGGATTCACCGACTTCGTCTATGTTCTGCCAGTTAACAAGGAGGACCTCTTCGTTAATTTCTTGAATGACGTTTACTTGTGTCCCGGGACTTGTTAGTAATTTAAAAAACTCGTCGGGTTCTCTAATGATGGAAGTTTTAGTTTGGTTCTCCCTCTGTCCGAATTTTCCCCAAAACGAATTTAGCATCAATTTTGCGAGAGAGCGAAGACCCCCGTTTTTTTCAATTTTGGAAGGGTCGAGTCTGACACCTTCGTGTTTATAATAATTTTGAATATACACGGCTTTATCCTCTTCTGTGAGGCACCAGGAGGGGTAGCCCGATGCCTCCTGTTTAATTTTTAGAAACTTATTTACAAAATCGGTAAAAAGGCCACCGTCTTCGTAAGTAATGATTTTATAATCCCAAAGCTCGTACATTTCTAAAATTTTGTATCCTTTTTCTACAGCCTTGCGTATTTCCTGCATTGTCCATGTCCCTGTCAATGCTCTTTCTTCGGTGCTATGATTACAGTCCGTGTTTAGCATTTCTAGACCACATGTACGGCATAAAACAAACATTAATTTACCATTCATACGTGTAGGGAGGACGGGGTGGTACAAATTTAGCGGAGGCGATACTTTACATTTTAGGAGTCCTTCGGCCTCCATGCCTCTTTCTCTACACTCCTTGTCACCTACAAAGATTTTTGGATGGGATAAAACATAAGGCAAAAACTTATTGACAAACGGGTACAAGGAGCAAACGTCTACATACTGAATTGTTTCCCCGTCCTCGCACTTGTGGAAGGTTTTAGCATTACCTGTCCTTCCCCCGAAGAAGGCATCTCTGGGATTGAGTGGGAGTGTGTTTAGAATGGGGAGAGAATTTAGATAATCCAATTTTTGTTCTTTCTTTATTTTATTGAATTCACACTCCCACATTTCAATAACTTCGTATCCGGAATTTTGGAGTTTATCTATTTTGGATTTGGTTCTCTCGAACCTTAAGTGCAGGGAGTCTGAGGGATCATCGGGCAAGGATGCTTCCCTATCGTATCTGAAACATTTTGGGCACCCATGGAAATAACAGCCCTGAAATTCGTATACGCGCTCCCCGTCAAAACCGTCTACTTTCATACCGTCAATTTTTTACTTCTCTTTCCCGTCCTGCGTGTTGGATCCTAATACCGCGTTGGTCTTCCTCCCAAGTAAGCCATTGTAAAGCAATAGGCGATTGGTTATCAACCATACGGTATCCGTTCTTTGGGACTAGACCAATAGTGTTGGCTTTGAGAAAATTCCGTCTAAAAACCAAATTACAGGCGCTGGCTATGGTGACGGCTTCCATGAACGGGTCTACGTTACATTCTTTCAAAAACATGTTTCTAAACTTAATACACGCTTGCGCCAGTATCTCCACATCGGAGATACAGTACTCGACCAACTCTTTTTGAAAGTCAAAAACTACATTTTGTTTAAGTTGATCGTTATGCCAATTTTCAAAATCTTTGTAAGACTTCTCAAACATTGATTCAGGGCAATAGTACTCCTTGGGTGGTATGGGGCCTACATAATTTTGGTTTGCCAAAGTGTTGAAAAGATGAGGGAAGTAACCCTTCTTCTTCTCCGGGGGGAGATCAAAGGCTTTGGGTAGTGCAGAGAGGGCCATGGGGAAATAATTTAGCGAATCGATAAATCTGACGTTATCTAATTCCATAAGAATGACTTTAGTGCCACGCATAATTAGCTCTGGAGTGAATTTTGATTGTTCGAGAACGTACTTTAACAGAAATTGAAAGTCGAAACCCTGACCGTTATGAGCCATTACACATACGTTTTTGAATTTTTTTCTCTCCTCCATTACGTAATCCATGAATCTTACTACAGGGTCTTGTCTAAACACACGAGTGCGGGAGGTACAATTTTGGCAATTTTCCCCACCAATGCATTTCCAACAAAATTGTTGAGAAACACAAAGGTTAACTTTATGAACTCTAGATTCTTCCGTTAAAATTTCATCTTGACGGGTCTCTAAATCAAAGAAAATGAAAAGAAAGTCTTTGGTTTTGGGTTTTCCTGTGTCGACCCGCATGTAGCACTGGTGGTTTGGGGCCATGAACTCGTTACAGATTTTACAAAACACTTCACCGCACACATGTTTTGACTTACGATTGTTCAAAAACACAAGTCTTTGGCACTGTAAGCATTTTTTTACCGACTTACAACGTTCACTCTTGTGGGCTGCGAAACAAATCTGATTTTTCATGGTCATGTTACAGTCAGGGCACAAAATTCCCCCATGCTCCTCTTTACAAGGCGGAGAAACGGATTGACATGCAGGACAGATATTTGAACACCTATGTACACCTTTGTGGTCGTAAGGGACATGGCATGCTTCACAATAGAAACGGCACGCAAAAGCTGCAGTTAGGCTAGTTATTACATTATAATGGTTTTCGTGATACAACAAGTTAATTTTGTACAAAGCACTTTCATTATTACCATTAAAATACACTTCTCGGCCTTTACGGTTGTAGTTATAAACTGTAATATTATATTTTTTGAGGTGGTCTTGGAATTTATTAAGTTCGGGGACCCCCGCTCCCTCTTTCGGTATTTGAACTCGGGCTTTCGCCATCAATTTTTTCGCCTTTGTTGTTTGTCTCTGACATCTGTCTTTTTTTATCGATTCATACTCGGGATCTTTTTTAGCATTGGCCTTTACTACCACTATAGCTCGGGGCAGACACAGACTATCGCTATTCTTAATGACTACGATACCTCTACGTGCTTTACATTCTTCTTTAAAGTTATTATAAAAACCTGGTCTTACTCTAGCACTACCTACAGGAAGATTAATTCTAGTACACTCTACTCTAAACGTATCAGCTGACTTTACGGAATCGGCATTACTTTGAATTATGCCACCAAAAATTTCGAATAAAACATCACTTTTGACTTGATGAGCCGGCCGAAACGCTACATAACCTGGCTCTTTGGTTTTCAAATTTAAACTGTGAAGTGTAAATCCCAGGTAGTCTGAATCTGAACAGTTTGATTTCATTTCATCGACTAATTTGGAAAATCCGGTTTTTATCCAGTCTATTTCACTTACGTTATCTGGTACTGTATTAAATTTGAAGGTGGTCTTGGTACCGTAAACTCTGTATCTTTTTACATACGTCTCGTATTTTCCTAGTACTTTTACAGGATCCAGTTCCATACGAGACTCTGGACCCACTTCAATAGGTTGAGATTCCATTGCAACAGTAATATATTAAAAAATAATATCTGGGTAACTAGGTAGGTAAGCACTGTCTTATTTATTTTATATTAGTAATTAGCGAGGTTTACTTGTCTTGATAATTTTACACAATGTTGTGCAATATCAAGGAACAGAGCGACATAGGTCTTACCTCTTTGACGTTCACCTCCAGACTGGCGAGACAGGGAAATCTCTGCCGACTGTGTAGAACACCGACCAATCAGAGTGCTTGGCGGCTATTTTAGACCAATCAGAGACGCGTTTATTCCGGCCAATAGGAAGTTTGCGGTTGCAGTCGTTACATGTCTGGTTTTTTTTTACAGGTAACCGCAAGGGACCCGGAGGCTGACCACGGTGACCACTGATTATGTAGCAATAAATAGCTTATCTTTACTGAGTCGTTTTATTTGAAATCCCCGCCGAGAAAAGTGAGGTTATGTTTACGTGGGCGCGGCCATAATGGTTTTTTTTTTTGATCACGTGATACATGGGCGCAGCCATGTTGGAATTTCCTCCGTCCCTCGTTTCTCCCTCACCGGACCCAACAAATCACCGATTTTACCGAAAAAACAACAATTTTGACACCCAAAATCACCGATTTTACCGAAAAAACAACAATTTTGACACCCAAAATCACCCCAAAACACTAGGATAAGAGTGTGAGGAGGGAATTTCTCCCGCGCACGAGGGAATTTCTCCCGCACATGTGGGAATTTCTCCCGCAGGGGGCGGAGCTTAGCCGCCATCTTGGATCACGTGACCCCCTCTCGACCAATCAGAGCCCTGTCCGCAAAGGGCGCAAGGTCTACTGTTGAGACAGTACATAGACACAGGTACTAGACACAGTACATAACGTTGAGGCGGAAAATAACACAATTACACTTATCACAGCATTACGGGCCCCTCATGCTACCATATAGAACTAACACAGTAAAAACGGCAGAAAACACCATTAATATCAGCTGGAGCTTACTCAGGCCTGCAAAGTAAAATCCCACAAGATATTTTTGGCAAACTCCTAGTAGCACTATCTTCCAACAGACGGACACATAAAACTAAAGTAACTTTATTCCCAGCACATTTATAAGGCACTGCAATAAATTGGTTTAAATATTATAAGCAAAAACAACAAGAGGAAGCCATACATTGCGACGAACATTTTACAGAAACTTTCAGCCCAAAAGTGAAACCCAAAGCCTACAAATTATCTTAGAAAATAAAATACAGGGATTAAACTAAACAATACTAAGCTATATTTTAGGCATATTGACAACATGCTGAAGATATAACCCCGCAGTACATGACACACAAGTTATAAATTTCATAATACAGGGACTAAAACCAGAAATCAGAAATCTGCGAACAAACTATAGGATTTAAAAGCGACTCCTTAATTGATACCCTGGACAACATAAAATGTACAGAATAATTAGTGTTATCAAAATCAAAACAAAGAAAGGTATATTATAATAGGTGTGCATCTAACAGACCCTCAAGTACACCCTTATACTAACCCTAATCTTCCACAATTTACAAATAGATTGAAACCCCTAACTAATTTAGTAGCTACTCTGTCTACATATATTTTAAATATAAATTCAGGTATGAAAGGTCACCAGCTCCATACGAAGGTTCAAAATATAAGCTGAGGTGTAACAACTCACCTAGTCCTCGTCAGAGCATATATAGGAAAGAACAAACTACCTTAAACAAATCTAAATGCTACCTATAAGCAAATACGCGATCTGTTGTGACAAGAGGAAACAAAGTTTTTCGAAAATCTAAGTCAAATCAAATCGAAAAACCGGGAATGTGTGAGGTCACACAAACCCTTACAGAAATTCCCTCTGCCACAAAACACCATAAAATTAAACAAAGGGAAACTTTAAATTCACATGTTTATAAGATCAAGGACGTTTAAACCAACTCATCCCAAATTACCAACTCTAAAAACCTCTGGAAATAAAACTTCACGAACGATATGTAAAGTCACAGACTACAATAAAAAACTCCCACCTTTAAAGAAAAAACTAATTATTGAACAGCATACTTTACAACATAAAATCTAAATATACTTAGAATCCAAATCAAACCCCTAGCAAATCAAAACCAAGTGGGAACAAATATAGGGGCTGAAACGGTTAAGTAGTTACAACTTAGTTACATTAGAATTAAAAAGGAAGAACCATTGAGTTAGTAAGATTGTCTTCTGAAGGCCTCATTTAACCCTTTAGGAACACACAACGTTTCTTGACGTTTTAAAAAAATACAGACGCATATTTTTAACAAATATTTGGTTAAACTCCCGCAAATATACTTAATGTTAAACTTAATTTAAAACCAAATACAATATCTGTATACTCCCTACCCTACTGGAAAGTTAAGGTAGAAAGGGATCAATTAAAAAAAATATTAGAAGAATTAGTACAAGCCAAAATATTGGATGGATGTCAGGATTACGCAGAATACACAAGCCCAGTATTTTTAGTGGAAAACAAAGATGGAAGCTACAGATCTGACTCAAATACCGGAGTGCGTTACAACAATGCTGAATGTGAAAAGCTAGCATTAACATTTGTGGTAAGCTACTCCACAGAATTCTCCCTATAGGAAAACTACAGTCTACATAGACTGTACTTCATTTCAATTTTATAACAAATACCGAAATGCGTTACAGCACTGCTGAACGTGAAAAGCTAGCATTAACCTTTGTGGTAAGCTACTCTACAGAATTCTCCCTGTAGGAAAACTACAGTCTACATAGACTGTACTTCATTTCAATTTTATAACAAATACCGAAATGCGTTAAAGCAATGCTGAACGTGAAAAGCTAGCATTAACATTTGTGGTAAGCTACTCCACAGAATTCTCCCTGTAGGAAAACTACAGTCTACATAGACTGTACTTCATTTCAATTTTATAACAAATACCGAAGTGCGTTACAACAATGCTGAACGTGAAAAGCTAGCATTAACCTTTGTGGTAAGCTACTCCACAGAATTCTCCCTATAGGAAAACTACAGTCTACATAGACTGTACTTCATTTCAATTTTATAACAAATACCGAAATGCGTTACAGCAATGCTGAACGTGAAAAGCTAGCATTAACCTTTGTGGTAAGCTACTCCACAGAATTCTCCCTATAGGAAAAATACAGTCTACATAGACTGTACTTCATTTCAATTTTATAACAAATACCGAAATGCGTTACAGCAATGCTGAACGTGAAAAGCTAGCATTAACCTTTGTGGTAAGCTACTCCACAGAATTCTCCCTGTAGGAAAACTACAGTCTACATAGACTGTACTTCATTTCAATTTTATAACAAATACCGAAATGCGTTACAGCAATGCTGAACGTGAAAAGCTAGCATTAAGCTTTGTGGTAAGCTATTCCACAGAATTCTCCCTGTAGGAAAACTACAGTCTACATAGACTGTACTTTATTTCAATTTTATAACAAATTTTAAACACACTTCTAACAGACTTAGATATTACAGTAAAACTATAAACGCAGCAAAAATTAATTGTGTTCTCTGACGCTTTAGGCATCAATTACTTATAGACAATTTATAAGAATAATTCTCGGATATATTATGTTGAACTAATAATACTGAAATACAGACAGATCGATCCGTACAACAATATGAAGACTGTTACTTGAAGTAAAAACGGCTTGCAATGACCTCACTTGATACAGAACAAAATAGACGAGATTCAATTAATCAACCAATGAGAATTGTAGAGACATGATACACATGTATAGCAACCGCCAATATCAAAATATTAGAGCATTTGTAACGTTCTTTACATTCTCACCACATCAGGATCACATTTAAACACACAATTCAACATTCATGCAACTTCCATCCATTTGCCAATGTTCCACCTACATCGCTGAAGTAAATTTCATTATTGGGCGATCTGCAAGTCAAATGCTAAAAGGATACACGACATTATGAAGAAATAGGCGGCCTTTTATATTTCAAAGCTTTGAACAAACAACAAGCTAGAATCTTATTGACCACACTACAAACACAAGAAATCTTAAAAATATCCCATAGAAACCCATGCACGGTTGGACAATTATCCGATTACAAAAAGGCTTCAAAAATAAAATTAGAATATCATTGGCCAAATATATACCACGATATCCTCCAATACACAAAAAATTACGAAAAATGTCAACTACTTGGGCTGAAAACGAATAAGAAGACGTATGGCTTACTAAAACCCCATTTCACCGTCCATGAAAACTTCTGACAGGATAACCATGGACTTTGTAGTTAATATTACACAAATTAATGGTTAAAAATGTATACTAGTTGTGACCATTGCACTTGAATGGAATCTGAAACTCATTGGACCACTCCTAAATTTTAATTTTCTTTCAGCGGCAAGTTAAAATAATTAAGTTTGTTTTTTGGTTTATTATTGCAAGGTTTTTTTTATTCAAAGAATTAAATGTATGATTCCCATGTATTTTTCTGTTCCCAAGTTATTTTTTGACTTATATCTTATACAGAGAATCATGCCATCTGCGTATTGCACAAGATGTCCTCTTTGAATAGTATTGTTCAAATGGTTAACGTAAATCAAAAAGATAACGGGACTAAGAACGCATTCCTGAGGGACCACACCGTCCATTCTTATTTTAAGTGAGACGAGTAAAGCGAATTTTCAACTTGGACACACTGATATCTCTCTTCAAGAAAAGAATTAATCCACATGTGTGGGAGCCCCTAATACTGCATTTTTCAAGATCAGACAGTAGTGTAGCATGATAAACGCAGTCGAAGGCCTTGGACAGATCAAGTGAATACTCTTGTCTATCAAAGCGCTCAGCTAACAGGTGCACAAGCTTGTTTAATGCATCAATTGTGGAAGCATTTTTTCTGAAGCCAAACTATTCCACAAAGTTTAACAATCTCTTAAGAAACAATTTTTCAAACACTTTACTGAATATAGGCAAGATTGAAATTTGTCGATAATTGCTGGTCAGACAAGAATCTCCCTTATTGAATACTGGAATTACCTTAAGGAGCTTTAAATCTGTCGAAAAAATTCCAATCTCAAAGGATATTTTAACCTATTTTGTTAGTGGTTCTAAAAAGTGCCTATATCAATGTTTAATCAACATATTTAAAAGCCGTTAATGTCATCCAACTTTTGGGTGTCCACTCCCGAATAATTTAATCAACCCCCTTCTAAGTCACAGGAGTCAGCGCCGTGGATGTAAGCGGTGCTTTGGATGGCACATGTTTTGACCCCTCTTATTGAAAAGCAGGAGAGGTAACTCCAACAGAGGAAAAAACCTGTTGAACTGTACAGTAATGTCCGAAAGTCTCAGTAATTACTGTCTCGTTAATCTTTATTTCGTTTATTTTTCTCATTTATCGCTTATATTATAAATAATATTCCAAGCAGTTTTTGAAAAATTTTCGGCTTTTTTCAATCTTGAATCTGCGTCATAAACTTTTGCGACCTTTGTGACTTTTTGTAAATTCTTTTAAATATTTTTAAAAAGTACTGAAATTTGTACTGTCAGATTGGCGATATATTGAATGAAGACATTGTAATTTTTCTCACGATACGGATGCTGCGGGTAATCCAAGAACTTTTGTGTATATTCGCTTTCACTTTTGAAGTATTAAAAAAGGACATGAATGATCTAAGTGGTACAAGAAACATTTATGAAAATGAACGATTTTTGCCAGACCAACCTGTTTTGCTAGCAGACCAGCAATTTGCCTAGCATGGATCACCTTCTATTGTAACCGACTTTACTTTGGATAAATTATAGGGTGTACTTGAGGGCTGTTGACAAGTAATTTTTGGTTTTACCATATGTTAATATTTTCTCGTCCAATACTTTTTCCTACAGTAAAGTTATTGAGTCGGTTTTAATTTATAGTTGCCTCTGGTTTTGTTGTGTTTTAAATTTATGCTTTTAGTTTTTCTTTCCCTTTTACTTCTACCCATGGCTTATCCTTTTCACGTGTGCAAAATATTTTTTCAGTATACCTCTCAAACATTGTACTTCGGCCTCTAAAACCTCGACTGTAGTCTTCAGGCCGCAAGATACGTTCATCAGTTTCCTGTTCCAATCCCGTTAAAAACTTGAATTGAACAGAGAAATTTCTCTTTTCAACTGTGCAAACATTAGAATTAATGAGTATCCAACATCAGAAGACCTACCACTACATCCAGAAACCGAACAAAACAGGAATACTAGAGATCATCTTACCTTGCGAATTTTCACAAAATTACGAAGACTTGACACTAGAAAACACTGTAATACCAGACGATTCCAAAAACCTCGATAAGGTTCAAATAACATAATCCCCTGCCCATCTCTCAGTCAAAATTTCAATTCATAACAAGTTTACACAGAAACAGAAACAAAACAAAAATTCTAACACTTCCATGAAGTCTTAGATTAAAGCTGGACCTTATTAACACCCACCTATTTCGTAAATAATCTGCTGACAACACTACTTTCAGCTCAAACATGACGACAATAGCATAGTAAACAAAAAAGAGCTCTTATTATACATTTTATTAGCCTGGACTGTCATCTTTACACTATCCCATCTTATAAGCCCTCTATTTCATTCACATAAACAACATCAAAATCAGATTCCTTAGACCTACACTTCCCGAACGTGATTACCCAATGGGCAACTTAAAAGCCCGAAGCACGATTCATGAGCAGAATCGTCACTAAGCCACGGAAATATAAGGGATATTTAATTATTGGTAAATCAAAATTCATTACTAAAAATTAGACCACGGTAGGAAAGGAAGTATCGTAATCTAAAGCGAAACAAACATACTCCGGAAGTAAGCCGTGATCACCAATAAGCACATCGCTGCTAAAAAACAGGAAGTAATAACACATCGCTTTCAAAAATTACACACCAAACATGCTGATACAACAAAACTTATACTAACCAATCACTACCAAGGTTTTTGCGAATGGCGTGGTCCAAGGGACGTTGCGAAAGAAATGATAAAATGGGCTGCACAGCGACATCGGAGCAGTTCTCAACAAATTGATGACGACAACGAAAAATCGGGTGTGGGCGGGAGTGTGTTCGGCATAAAATACGAGTACTTTAGGCGTAATAGTGTCTTGTGTCAGTGTTCATTACAAACATTTGAGTTAAGTAATTTTATATTTAGTTATGGGAATGTATCTTCAGATAATATCAGGTTTGTTCAATCGTCTTCATATGTTCATTTAACTTTTAAATGGTACCAATGTATTTAATTTAGATTATCATATGTAGAGATCAAGTCAGTATTTGCTAATAAAAAAAATATTATTACAAATTTCAAATACGATAATATGTAAGTGTTCTTGATTTGGAAGAGTAATACATTCATTTAATTACGTAATAATTATGTAAATTTTTAAACAATAGTTTGTGAATGTAATAAATCGAAATAAAAAATCGGATATAATGTTTAAATATAAACTTGTCATTAGAACCAATGAAATATAGCTTGTAATAAAGAATATATATTTATTAAATTGTATTCATGCTTCATATTTAAGTTCTTAAGTACTAAATCTATATTTATGATCTCTGATGCCATTTAATATGAAAACAAAGGAAGTGAGTTTGAAATAAATGAAATGCATGTTAGTTCATGTGAGTATGCTGTATTGACGAGAGAACCTACTAATAAATCTTTTTATGATAGCCAAGCTTTAATTGCTGATTCCCCAAATCTGGTATAAATCAGGTAGGTATATTAACCTATACTATATATATATATATATATAATATATTCTGCATTCACTTAAATACACTTGTTTACACGACAAGCTTTAGCTTTTCGGCAAAGATAAATTTGGGCCATGAAGAAGAAAATTGATGGCTGGTTAGAGAGAGTGATGTTCTCCCATATCTAACTCCAGTTATACTCTGACACCAAACATTTGTACTGGCCTTTCCTTGCGTGGTTCATTCTTGATCAATCTGTTATAAAGGAAACAGTAAATACTGTTGCTTCTACTTATGTCGTTTAGGAGTAAATGAGTATAAATAATAAAGGAAAGAAGTTCTATTGAATAAGTCAAAGTAATACCATGCGAAAATTGAATTTAACCACCTAAAGGACACAGATTAATTGTCGATAAAACACAATTACAAATTATAATATTAATAATAAGATTAAAATAAGTGTAAGAATTATACAATAACACAGTTAGGAGGATATTTATTGATGTTTAAGGAACAAGTTAAATTATATTTTGTTTTATTAATAATGTTATTAGGTATTAATATAAATAACTTATATAAAATCCTAACAACATACAGTTATTTTATTAGCACTGTTATATATTTATTTCTTTATAAAATAGACCTATAATACGTTAAATTTAGTATTGAAAACCATTCTGTTACCATTGTCCACATGAGATCACTTTTCAACATTTATATAGCGTACACAAAGTTCAAAAAATATTGTGGGAATTATTTCTTTGTGTCAAGACAAACAATGTGTGACTTGAACAAAACTTTCCTTCGATACACAAATATCACCAGGGATTTCGTACACAGCCTAAATAAATATTTACTACACATAACCCTTATGAATATAAAAACTGTTCTAAAATAACTAAACACCAGTCAAAAATTATCTTAAACATTTCTCAGGTAACTTCATTGACCAGCTTCGTTTCAATATTGCAGCGTTCAAATTTAAAACAGTTCACGAAAACCTTAGATATAAGTATAAACATAAGAAACAATTTTTTCGGTTTGTACATATAACACATCTAAACCTTTTGTAACAAAATATTTTTTATATCTTGAACAGTTTCTTATACAAAAATAATGTACATCTCATTTTCTTATATAACCAAGAACTGGTGGCAGGAATGCTGAAAAAGTTGAAACTATAGACTAATTATTTAAACTAGTCATTTCGTTTCAATACGGCAGCCATTAAAACTTTAAATATTCTTAAACAAAAATAGTAAGTGTTCTGGAATGCTTACAACACTTCAAAAACTTTTGTGTGATAGATATTGTTTTGTATCTCGAGCAGTTTTTGATACAATGAGTACACTGGATCCTATAAAAAACTAAATAATATTTCAGTGAACTAAAAATGAACTAGAAAGACTATTTTTTTTAATCAGTCCTTTTTTATCCCTCCAACTGTTGTTCATCCAAATTTTGATAAACATCTCCCATTGTGGATTGTTGTTCGTAAAAATTTTGATAATCAAACATTCCCTTGCATAATCACTCATTACAGTACATTCCGGCAACGTATCGATTCGATTCATGCACCATTGGATTCGGGAAAAAAAGCCTAAGGAATACTATAGTTTTAAATATGCAATATAACATGTATTGAAGTAAAACTGTATTAGTAAAAATTTTATAAGCAAACTCTTACATATACACCCTATTTTCACAATTTATGCGCATCGCTGCTTTTTGTTATATAGTGTTATTATAGTTTTATAAATTTGTATAATGCTTATGAGTTTCTGAAACTAGATTAAATTTGACACAAAATGGTAATCTCACTTTTATAGTTTTCTTACTATAACTTGGTTTGCTAGGCATGGTCCCCCCCAAATTAAAAAAATAAAATGTAAATTTTGAATTTCATGGAAAAAAAATTTTTGTAAACATTTTTTTAAGGCCAAATTAAATAATAATATTATTATATGTTTAATTCTGAACACAAAAATATATACTTCTATATATATATTACTTTTAATTTATATTTTTAATAAATTTTTTTTAAAACCCTTGCACGAGGCTCGAAAACATGCCGCCACTACAGGAAAAAATGACCGCCAGTTGGAGGGTTAAACGTACTGAACCTAGAAATAATAATATTAACTTAGAAGATATACAACAGATTTTTTAAACTACTAAATACGTAATTATTGCAAAAGAGAACTCCGCTCTATTTCACCTCCAGTTCAATTCTAAAATCTTACATAAAAATGTCAGTGAATTGACTCCTTGAGTCTTGATTTCATTCGTAATCATATATAAAAACGTTTGTGCCAAATAAATTTAAAGTATAATTCGTTGCATCATTTTTGATATATGAGATACCTAGACTACAAAATATGTTTATCTGCATTCCAAGCAGCCATCCAGTTTTGTGATGCAAAATAAAATAACTTCAATGTTTTGGATATTTGTGTTTTATTTTTTGCTATAGTTCTATTTATTTATTTTATTTACATGCAACAATACAAGGTTACACACCCAATTACATTATGCATGTTTAAATCAAGATGACGTGCAATAATATCCACACAATCAAATATAATCCAGTCCAGTCCAGTGTTTCACCAAAGTAGTTCCCATTAAATAGATAATTAAGCCTAAAGATAAATAACAGATATATATATATATATATATATATATATATAGATAGATATATAACAACGTAACTGTAATAAAATTATAAACAAAATAACAACAATAATAAATAATCATAAATATTAACAAAGTCAAGATAAGCCATAAAAAACGTGTAAGTGTGTGCGTGTGTGTGTGTGTGTGTGTGTGTGTGTGTGTGTGTGTGTGTGTGTGATTAAAAGTATAAACATCTTAATAAAAATATTGGTAGTGTAGTATATTTGTTAAATGTGTATATGTAAGGTATTAGATAGTCTAGCTCAGTTTATATCCCTCTGACAAACTCTTTTGTATTGATTAATATTATGTAAAAAATATATTAACCTCCCTAGGCAAAGAATTATGCAATCTCATCATTGTACTCAAAGGTGATGTAAAATGTGCCATTGTACGAGAAAAATTAATGTGAAACAAATTTTGGGATCTATTATAAAATAATATAGTGTAAAAATGAAATTTGTTACAAGCAAAATGAATCCATCACTCACCTCTCAGCAATTTAAAAAGAAAAAGTAAATTCGCTAATTTTCTACGTTTTTGAAGACTTTCCATTTCAAAAATACTTAAAAGTTGATTACATGAAATATCTAAGGTAAATTGACCAGTTTCTTTAAAATACAAATATCGTAAAAACCTTTTTTGTACCTTTTCAATTAAATTAATGCGATTAGCAAAATAAGGATTCCATACTATATTGGCAAATTCTAAATTTGAACGCACAAGTGATATATACAATGTTTTTAAGGTTGAAATTGAATGAAAATTTGAAGACTGTCTAATAATAAATCCCAAATTTTTGTAGGACTTATTTAGAATAGATTGTACCGTATGACGATAACACATGGGGGTGGTGACTTCTGAGGTCGTAGTAATAAATACTAGAAATACAAAGTTTACTTATAAGTTCAGTTTAATTACGAAAACTTAAAAGCACCACTTTTAGATGGTAAAGGAAAAGTTATGTAATGCCACGTTGCTGCCAATAAGAATATAATAACTAAAAAATATATCTTCTAGGTGGGCCTAAAATATCCAATGTTCTATTGAATTATGCGTACGACGTTTTACTTTACAAAACAATAATATTTCACTTCCCTTCGCAATAGGTAGACTCACAACCCGGGTGTCGGCGTCTTGGCACGAGACATTGAAGCTGTAGTCTAAGAACGGTTATTTCTAGAAGAGGAGTAGAAGTTGGGAAGTGGTAGCCGTCTATTAAAACAACACGTGAGATACACCAGCTACGTAAACTCGCCTAAAACAAATTCGCGACGGTATTACCCATTTAATGATACAAATTACTATTTATAACAACGTGCTCGTCGCCATAAGGACGACGCCACAACCTTTATCTATCTCCATCAAGCAAATAAAAGATCTTCAAGGGTAAGTTACTTTACTATTCACATCTTTACATTACGTTACATTCATTTTATACGTTTGGCATCAAAGGGCTAATTTAATAATACGAAAAGATCAATTTTACTTACGGACAAAGCGCGCGAGGTCTGATCGGTTACGTAGTTGGGCTGCTACAAAGGGTTAGAAGAAAAAATTCATACGCGTGCCAATTAGGTAGTTACTCCGCCCAATAATTTAGTTCCGGAACATTGGATGTAAAATGATATTATATTATATTGGCTGATTAGGTTGCGAAATTTACATTGTATGAAATTTAATTAACTAATTTACGGTACAGAATATCCCCCCTGTTTTGATTTCGCAACCTAGTTAGTCGCTTTACTTTAAACATATTCTAAATAACAAACTTAATTCAACCTTTTATTCATTACATAAATTCAAATTCAACCATAACAATACGATAGCGCGGGGTTTCAAAAGTTTCCTATGAAATCCGCTAGATCGCATGCCAATGCAGTTCTATGACTGCTCGCTTAGGGACCAAAAATAGAAAATCAATTTAGGCAAACTATTTTCATGCAGTGCACGTTGCAGCGTTTTAGAATTTGCGGGTCGTTGCAAGAATAAGGGCATTTAAGGCGATTAAATCGTAAACAAGTGTAGTGTAGTGTTTTGTTATATAGGCGCCACATTCATACTTCTTTTTTGCATTCATACCAGTGTTTTGTGTATAGTGTTGTGCCATTAAATACCCTGAGACTTGCGGACAAGTTACCAATATGGATCGAATACTTTGGAATGAAACGTCCCCTCACGAGAAGCTAAGTCTCACATTTCGTATTAATACTGCATCACTCTTAATATATATATTTACATACAACATCCTATACATCTTACATCTACATGAATTTTAACACTTCAAATATATCTACAAAATTCAAAATTCAACATTTCGGCATACCTACAAAACACAGACAATTTTTCATATTTGGTTCCCTCATTACCAACAGTCAGGATCAACTTTGTCTCATTTCTTTACACTAAGTCTATTTACAAATTCTTTTTCTATATTTTATTTCCATTGACACATTCGTTAAGAATTCAGCAAACAGTTAACTTCCTGGATTTTATCTTATCTTTTAAATTTGGCAGCAAGTGGTTCCTTAAGCTAGGGATGCTACAAAATTTTTTTTTATACAGAACAGGTCTTAATTTAATTTTAAATCTACAATATGAACCTTTTTTACATTCAAAACATTTTCAGTGTGTTGTACAGTACAAGTTACAGGGCTTAAAAAATATAAAATTCTATAAATTCCTACATATTTTGGTGCTAATTTTGCACAAAACTTTTCTACCTTATTGCTTAAATAGTGGGTTCTAATCCATACTAAGGAATGCAACTTAAAGTGATGTTTTACATTTTGCTCTGAGTACTTTTGTCTATTACTGTTATGTGCTATACTCCTTTTTATATTCACCACAGCTCTCTTTAAATTGTTTACAACAGTTTCCTTGGACAAATTCTCACCAATTAGATCATTTAGCTTCCATAAATTAGATAAATCATTATTACAGGAATGATTAAACATTAAATCAAAGGCAGCAAAACCTGTGCTTTCATTATGGGCGGTGTTTAAACTTAATTGTATATAGCCTAGGTCATTATCCCAATTACTATAACAGTTGTGATAGAAACTACGTAATAATGTAGATATGTTTCCAATATGCCTTTCTGATTGATTTCCATTAGCCCTGTAAGGCGCTAGTCTACGGTGTTCAATAAAATTCTTAAATAAGAACTTCTTAAAATACAGTGATGTAAAATATGCGGCATTGTCTGACACTATTATTTTAGGTACAGAAAAGTTGTTAAAAATTATGCGGTCTAATTTATTACATATTTCAGCACTCTTACATTCCCTCAAAGGGATTAGCCATAGAAATTTACTGGCGGCATCTATAACTACAAGTAAATATACATTTCTGTTTCTAGTTCTCACTAAGGGACCTAAAAGATCTATGAATAAACAATCCATATTGTTCTTAAATGGCACAGATACTAATTCGCCTTCATATTTTCTTTGGCACACTTTACTCATTTTACAAACATTACATGCTTTCACTTTTGCCTTCATAATTTCGTCTAAATCATGTCTATAAAAATACTGATTAATTTTTATTTGCGTTCTAGCAATGCCTAAATGACCTCTTATTAAAGAACTGTGGAAGAATTCATATACTAAATCAATTAACTGTACAGGCAAAAATATCTTACTCTTACTTTTTACATTCCTTTTGTACATCAGTAAATTGTTTTTTATAAAATAACATAAATTGTTACTATTGCTTTTTACAGATTGAATGATTCGCTGAGTTTCTTTATCTTGAAGTTGATATTTTTCTAAATCTTTAAACGCTAATGGCAAATCATTAATTAACAACCACAAATTATCCTTGTTATTGCACTTATTATTTATCTGCATTTTAGGCTTTACATTAGATGTTCGTTTACATGTTTGCCTTTGGGAGGAGTTTGAATGGCAGAAGGAAATTGATAATCTATTTTTATCCTGGTCAGGACCGTTCCGGCAGTCACTGGGGCTCGGATCAGCTGTTCCCGTCGACTCGCCCTCAAACATACGTGAAAGGGCGTCTGCCAGCGCATTATCGGTGGAACTTTTAAATTCCACCTCAAATGGCAAATTCAAAATCCTCTCGATCCACCGGGCAAGTCTTCCTACCTTCCTTTTGTGATTGAGGACATAGGATAAAGCTTGGTTATCAGTTATTAATTTAAAGGTTCTTACTTCTAAAAATTCGTGCCATTTTTCTATGCAAATTAGTGCACCCAAAGCTTCTTTTTCATAAACAGTATATTTTAATTCGGCATCAGTAAATTTCCTAGAGTAATAGGCTATTGGCATTAATTCATTTTGGTCGTTTTCCTGTAACAAACAACCACCTGCGGCTATTCCACTAGCATCTGTCATTACTATAAATTGCTTTGTAAAATCGGCTAACTGGAGTACAGGAGGATTCATTATAGCTTCTTTTAACTTTACAAACGAATCTTGACATTCACTTGTCCAGACAAATTTAGCGTTTTCCCTTCTTAAACGATTTAAAGGATTACATAATTCGGCATAATTATTTATAAATTTTGAAAAGAAATTGGTCATACCTAAAAACTGTGAAATTTGTTTGGCGTTCTTAGGCGGCATAAATTCTCTTATACTCCTTGTTCGCTCGGGATCTATAGTTACTGTATTATTTTTTATTAAGTTCCCCAAAAAGGAGATTTCCTCAAAACAAAACTTTGCTTTCTCTAGGTTTGCCGTTAAGCCATGTTTGCTTAGTCTATTTACAATCTCTCTGGCATGTACTAAATGCGAATCAAGGTCTTTACTGTACACTAAGATATCATCACAAAAATTTATCACATATTTAAATTTTATATTGTCTAGGACTTTATCCAGATAGGCGGACAATACAGCACTACCAACATGTAAACCAAAGGGTACTCGTTTAAATTTATATTTACCAAATATAGTGCTAAATGAGGTAAGATCTTGACTACCAGGTGATAATGGTCATTGAAAAAAACTTTTTCTTAAATCTATTATTGAAAAATATTTGGCTCCACTAAGATGTTGATAATAATTATTTAAATCACCAATGGGAAAATCAATTTTCTGTAACTTTTTATTTAATTCGGTATAATTGACTACAAGTCTGTCCTTTTTGGTTAAAAAGGCTGGACTGGAGTAGGCTGAAGTACTGGGTTCAATTATTCCTTGGTCCAACCAATCCTGTGTTATTGTGTTCATCTTGTTTACAGTAGGAGGGCTCATAAAATAAGGCCTAATATTTACAGGTGTGGGGTCATTTAGAACTAATCTCACTTCCAAATCTATAGCCTCTCCTAATTTTGGATTAAAAACATTTGGAAAATCCCCTATAAGGTTTTGTATCTCAGCCTCAGCTCTAGTGCACCCTATTTTTACATCAATGCTGTTTACTTCATGTTTAAAAGGCTGTTGTCTGACAATAGTTATTTTCTCATTACAATTGAATTTAAAATAACATGAATATCCATCTAAAATTAATTTGCTATTTAAATTAAATATATAAATGGGTTTCCCAATACAATGTCCCATTTTAAATTATCCAATACAATAAATTTTACTTTCCAACAAAATTTAGAAATTTTTATCTTAGCATAACAGTAACCAAAACATTTTATTTCAGTGTTATTTGCAGCAAACATTCTATCATCTGACTTCATTAATTTAGAAACATTTTTATTCAACAATAGGCTATCATAAAATTCTTTACTAATTATATCTCTTGTAGCACCAGTAACTAATAAGCAGTTTGTTTTTACATTTTTACAGACTATAGCTTCAATTAAAGGCATATTGTTACACTGTTTAACATTT